>NW_020955639.1:489704-693268 GCF_003031625.1 Empidonax traillii | reverse complement strand
TGGCCTTGTTGAACTTCATCCCATTGGAGTCAGCCCATCTCTCCAGTCTATCCAGATCCCTCTGCAGAGCCCTCCTGCCTTCCGGCAGGTCGACACTCCCTCCCAACTTGGTGTCATCTGCAAATTTGCTGATGATGGACTCAATCCCCTCATCTAAATCATCCATAAAGATGTTAAACAGGACTGGTCCCAGCACTGATCCCTGGGGAACATCACTGGTGACCGGCTGACAACTGGATGCAGCCCCGTTCACCAGCACTCTCTGGGCCCGGCCCTCGAGCCAGTTCCTGACCCAGCACAGAGTGCCCCTGTCCAAGCCATGGGCTGCCAGCTTTTCCAGGAGTATATTATGGGAGACAGTGTCAAAGGCTTTGCTGAAGTCCAGATATACCACATCCACAGCCTTTCCCTCATCCATAATTATAATTGAGAGAGTGTTTAATTCTTGGTGCAGTCCTGTATGACTTTTTTTTTTTCCTGTGCATTTGCTTTAGCATTAAAGTAGTTGTTGTGCTTTTGTTCATAATCACACCTGAAATAAGTTTTTCCACAATAGGTAAGAAAACAGGCTAAAGTGTTTTTCTAGTGGAACTGCTAAATCTCTATGGATGACAACAGCTGTTCTTAGAGCAATTGTTACTCTTAGATCAGCACCTCTCAAGTCCTGATGACATTTCTGCAGGCTATGTAATATTTTTTTCTGCTGACTGTGTCTGGGAGCCCAGCTGTGAACGTGTGAGAGAAAGCAACGCTATTGTGTTTCCACATCCTCCTCATCAACAAGCAAGGGCTGTGTCAGACCCCACTGGTATGCTGCAGTCTGGGAAGGAAATCAAATTTTCAGCACCAAGGTTTCCTAAGGTGATTATGCAAAGCTTGGCTAAGACTACTCAGGAAAAGGAAAAAAAAAAAAATAGTATCCCTATGTAGAGGCAGCAGATGATTATCATTAATTGAATGCATGTATTTGGCAACAAGGAAAGATAGTACATACTGTGCTATAACATACCAGATGGCTTCCCAGAGAGACTCTTCTGAACATACTAATACTTTGGGAACAACATCAGACTAAGCAAACACAGAGACATTTTTTTGAGACTTACTGAAAGCTAAATATCCTCATATGAAATTTCTCAGCTTTTAAAACTTGTCTTAAACTCTGCTAAGTCCTAAAATGCTTTCTTAGCATGCATGTTTGATAAAGGTGTCCCATACCCACAACCTGGAACATTAAGGCTCCCTGTAAGACTGCTGTGAGAAGAGGCTGGAAATCAGCCCAGGAAAGAAGCAGAAAGGTTGCACCAATGTGTGCCTTTGAAACGTGGCTAATTCAAAGAGTATCAGCTAAGCAACAGGTTTATTAAGCAAACTGTTTGGGGTTGTCTTCTAAGATGATTAACATGGACTTACCTTGGCAAAAAGGGTGACCAGGATTAGTTTTCTCTGTCAGAAAATGTCTTTCTTTGCAAAGTATGTAACAGGTCACGGGGTGACAAGGTAGCTTACAGACAGACTTGAGTGCTGGAGTAGGAGACAAAGACGTGATTTCCCTTCAGCCTGCAGAGTAGTATGCTCGAGGGAGAAAACTAATGACTGAGGAAGACATCTGGGACCTTTGTACTGTAACTAACTCCTGTACATCACATGAGAACAAAAATGGAATCAGATACAGGAAAAACCTGAAGATGCCATGTGAAAGCTAATGGACTCACTTGGAGGAGTTCTTGAAACTCTTAGAGAAGCAACTCCCTTGAGAGACATAATTTTGTACAAACCTATCTTGATAAAGCCTGAGGGTAGACTATCTCTTTTACATTTTGTTACTCACCTGTAAAATGTGTAATATTTTTCTTTCTCCTAATTGCTTTAATTGGTAGAGAGGAAATAATCTGAAGTGGCAGAGTGGATGTTTAATGCTTCCAAGCATGGCCATTCCTGCTGTTCTCAGACAACTGCACCTGACATGCTAATGCTAACGTTTTGTATCCTTACACCTCTATGGATAGCAGTTGTGCATTTACAGAGAAGAGGTTGGCTTTCAAAACCCATTCAATATTCTTTGTATCTTAATTCTGAAGTACTTAAAACTGTTTATGGAAGAGAGAAGGACTGCCCAGGGAGGAGTTCAGAAGAGGTTTTGCATTAGTTATCTAAAAGTTCACATCTAATGTATGCTAGATTTAACAGAAATATCCTCATATGTAACTTTTAACCATTCACTCTTTTTGACTGTCAGAGAACTATAGGCTTCAGAGCTTCAGCTTTATTGTTACATAAGAAATATTTTGGAAATATAGGATTTCCCACTCTAAATCCAAGATCAGTAGACTTATAAAATCACAGAATCATAAAATACTTGAATTGGAAGGGACATTTTAAAGGCAGTCTTGTCCAATTTCCCTGTCTCTGGCAGGGACATCTTCAAATAGATCAAGTTGTTCAGAGTCCTGTCCAATCTGGCCTTAAATATTTCCAGGGATATGGCATCCACAGCTTCTTTGGGCAACTTGTTCCAGTGTTTTATCACCCTCACTGTAAAAGACTTCTTATATCTAATCTACTGCTTTCTTTTGTTTTAAAGCCTTGTCCTATCACTACATGTCCTTGTAAAAAGTCCCTCTCCTGCATTTCTGTAGAAAGATGCTATAAGGTCTTCCTGGACCTTATATAGATAATCATCTTGGTGGCCTCCTCTGGACTTGCTCCAGCAGCTCCATGTCCTTCTTGCACTGAGGACCCCAGAGGTGGATGCAGCACTCCAGGTGAGGTCCCATGTGAGTGTAGTAGAAGGGCAAAGGTAATTTTCCTATAGATTAGGAAGAAAGGATAAATTTTTCATAGCATCATTTAGAAAATATGACTTTAAAGAACTCATGAAGATCATAGTTCTAGGGCTTGCCACATAAGCAGTAAGGTTAAAACAGAAATTTTGCATATTGCACCATTTTTGCAGATAATCTATTTGCAAGTTTCCTGTTGTGCAATCAGAAATACAAACGAGGAGAAACTGAATCCACACATGCAATAAAAAGAAATTTACTTCCAAAAAAAGCACCATAAAAGAGTTCCCTTTAGTTTTGCTTGTAATGGTCTTCCTGTTGAAATTTGCTAGTACTCCAAGTGGAAATGACTGAAATAATTTTGATGTAGTGTTTCCCTCCATCAGTGCCTGCAGTTTTAAATACAGTGCTTGGAGCATTGTCTTTTAAAAGATACTCTATTTATTTGCAGTTTGGTGTTGTATACATGATCCAAAATTGTAGATTTATGGGATTTGTCACAAGCTTTTATTCTGCTTTAATAGTGTGTAAAATGCATGGGGAGATAGGAGGTGTAAAAGGAAATTTAGGAAATTAGTCTCTCAGTGACATAAAAATGGTATAATATGCTCAGCACCACCTAGTTTGTTTTGCCATAGAAAACATGATAGGACACCGAGAGTGTTATGAATTCTGGCATTGTTTTTACAAGTGCAAGAGATTGCCTGAATGTGTATTAAGTTTTGAGTCAGGGCCAAAGAGGTCTTCTGCTGTTATAAGAGGTTGTAAATACAGTAAAGAAGAGAATTATTTGAGTGCTTTTAAAAATAAGGCTAGGCCAATAGGATTAATACCAAACATAACTTGCAAACCTTTCCGTTGAGGATTTTGGTTCTCTGCAAAGAAAAAATAAGCATATCTAGTTTGATCCAAAACTAAAATTACTGTTCATTGAAACTGAAATAAGAAAAACACTGTCTGATACACAGGTGAAGAGAATAAATCTCAAAACCTCATAAGCTAAGAAAAAAATCTAGTTGCCAAACTTTACTCAGTCTCTGTCTTCAGCTTCTATAGGATACAAAGGATGTTTTTATAACTTATGTCTGATGACTATACTGACTTCTGACTTTAATTCTAAGCCAACCATATGAAGGAAAACAGCCCCACATTTTTACCTTGTCTGCTTTTTTCTGTGTGGTATGATACAGAACCACTATGTCAAAGTACTTAAAACGCTGTCAAGATAGATACAGCCCAACAGTTACAGGGAATTAACCATATTGATTAGGGAATTATTTTTCTCAGGAAATAGCACAGGAAACAACTCTATAAACTGCCAGTATTGTTCAAGGTTTATTGAAACATTACCAGCGTAATCCCTCTGAATCAGCAGCTGTGACTGTGCCCAAATGCTGAGGGGAAAAGTGGTGATAATGTGCTAGCATGAAGGACTGCTCATCTCTTAACCCTTAGGTTTCAAATATGCTTCATCAAAATAGGCCATAAACATGTGTATTGCTCCCTGCCACTGGCTCCTAAACACAAGGTTTAATCACATGCACCTCACATTTTAGGGAGAGGCAGGTAAGATAGCAAAATCTGCTCTATCCATTATACATCTACTTCCCTGCAGCACAGCTTTTGCCGTATTTTAAAGCTTGCACCCCATACAGATGGGGAAATGCTTGTGCTATGCAAGTGGAAACGGTGACCAACAGATATTCACTCACAAAACCTCTTCAGGAGGTACTCAGTGTTGGCAGAGCTGTTCTGCCTCTACTGCAGAAATTGACTGCCTTGGCCCAGAAAGAAAAGTTTTAACTCAGCTGACCTCTGCCACATGTTCCTCTTGCTCCTAAAGTCACTTAACAGCTCTCGTGTAAATACAAAATGTTTTCTGAGAAAAGAAGTCACATCAACGTGGAAAAAAAATACTGTTTAATTGACATGCCACCTTAATTTATAGCCTGTGGGGTAATGGTGACAAACAGAAGCAAACTGGTTTGGTGTGGGTGAAATGTGGCACCTATATTAAGTGTTGCAAAAAAAAAAAAGAGGTAACATAATTTTTGCTATTAATAATTGATTCAACTACTGGTCAGAATCACATGTTCTCTTTAGTAATTTCTTTAAAAAAACGGTTTTTATTTTGAGCCTACCTCTTCACAGCACATAAGAGTGTAGTATCTGAAATATACTATTTTACAGGAGTTGTGTGAAGTTACCCACCAAGAAAACCACAGTTTCCTTAGCAGAATCAAGTGCTATACTCAACCAAAAAAAACCCCACCAAAACAAAAACAAACAAACAAACAAACAAACAAAAACACACCGAAAAAAAAAACCAGTAAAAGTGATAAGAAACATGTTTTCATGATTCTTATCATAAAGTTATGGTGATACCCCTCACATAAAGGCAACACTGTATGAACAGACTGTACCTTCAGAAACTGTACAGTTGGGACACCACTAGATGGCACTAAATACCTGTAAATAGAGCCAAGTGTGTGATAGGTGACATCATTCCTGACGTCATCTTCCGAAAGGACTGAAGGGGCTTGTGACGTCGGTATGAAACACTCCTGTGTCCTACTGGTGCTTGCGTTTACTTTTTTTCTTTTCTTTCCAGTTTGCCTGATTCAGAATAATGAAGTTCAGCAGTTTTTAACTAATCAAACTTCAAGAAATTATTTTTCAATACAATTAAGTATGGATTATTGTATAAATAAATTAGTATATGTTACACACTAGGCTAAAGCTCCAACCCAAATATAAACTACGGGGAAAATGCCTATAATTTAAAGACACTTCTAGGAAACAGTAGTTTCTTCCATCCTGGTTATTACAAAGAAATTACTTGTGACTAAAGGTAACTATGAGTCTCTCCATGTTTTTGTTTGCTGAACCTTCTGATACAGCTTGGTGTGATCACTCCTCAAGGAAAACCCCGATTTTGCCTCTCAAAAAAACATTCAGTCATTTTGGAGGATGATTTGAAAGGAAAAATTCATATGACAGAAAAGAACAAGGTCAATAGCTTCTCTCAAGGTCAGTGATCAGCAACTAAGACAACTCTAGTAAGTGTTTTATGCCAGGTGTGTGAGAATACTCACATAGTGGATCACAATGCGGAGGCCACAATTCCTTTCCTGTGACCCAGCACGGGGTGCCAAGAACACAAAAAAGTTCCACTTAATTTAAACAAAATTCACGAGGTGAAACAGAATTGCCACACTGACTGCATCACATATGTATGCATGTCATGGTCTCATGTTTACGGATAGACTCAGACAAACAGGAGAAGAAAGTACCCTTCTACTGCAGCTGTGTTTGGCTTTGACACAGGCAAAGTAACTGAGAGATTCAAAAGCATAGTATTAGACTTATTCTTCCTACCAGAAGAAGTATGAACTCATTTTAATGCTAAAATGTTTATTTGCTGCTCTTTTTCTGAAGAAAAATCTGATCCAACTCAAAAAGGGCAGGTCTTCCTGTCAAAAGAATCCAATGAGAATGATGATTCTTGCACTGGGAATTAAGATGTATTTTACTGAACGTATAAAATGACAACATAATGACAATTCCAGCTCCCTAATTCCCCAATAGAAAAGAGGCAGATTAACCGTCTCCAGAACTGACTGATTTTATATATATATTTCTCCCACCTCTCCCCCAGGGGACATGGCTGATTGTTCAACTCGTTTTGTTGACTGAAAGAGAAACCCTTCTGATTTTTATTTCTGGAGAAAGCTCAGAGGAACAACTACCTGACTGTTAAAGCACTTTGCCAAGTGGCTGGTGTTTAGCTTCCAAACCAGTTACAATCAGCAGCTTCAAATCTCATAAGCATCTCCTGGGTTAGCAGCAGAAAGCAACACAGACACAACCAAGTAGAAATTTAAAAACATTCTGTGAACAAAGACTTTTCAAAACATGTTTTCCAGCTGGTTGAAAACAGTAGATGGAAAGAAGAAGTAGTTTACTCAGATCTTTTTGAAAATGCATATGGCAGGTCTATTGTTTCCTTTACACCTTATTAATGGGCTGATATCAAATTGCTTTGAAGAGTTTCGAATTTTTTGCTGCAACCAGTTCACTGTTCAGGCGGATCTCAGGCATGTCAGGAATAGACAGAAAGTTCAGAATTTTGCCCTTCTCTCCCCATGCACAGATGTGTGCTCCAGCCTCTCACCAGGTTTGTCCCTGTGTTCCAGCTTATCTTCAACATCTTTCTTCTCTGTAATAACTGATTCGTCCGCTGATATTCAAACACTGAAATGCGGAGAGAGAGTTATGATGACATGTGAAACGTGTGACATTTTGAAAACAAAAAAAGACAAAACCAGAGAATTGCCACCTACATCTCAACTGAAACACACAAGTAAGGAGATAACCCTTAGCTGCTGTACATATATTTCAAATGGGAACCTTTGTATTTACCGATACAAAAGCTTAGCAGCACCCAGATCTCTTGTGGGACTGCAGCAGGAGCAGCTTTAGATTCTTTTCTTTGGCTGTTTAATTAGTACCTCCTTACCTTTGGCTAATTTGCATAGCAGCAAAGATTTAAAAGAAGTGTGTTGCAGCTTCGGCATTTAGTGACAGCTGAAATCCACTTTCTTGCATCATATTTACCTTGACCTTTGGGTAGTACACACATTTACCTTTATAAAAATTTTTGCCTACTTCCAAAGCAGCTTTTTAAAAAGATTTGTTCTGCTGTTTAGACATTCCTGGTGGATGGGATGTGTAGGATATGTCTGTATTTTTTCCTGTCCCTTAATCCGTTAATAAAACACTTGGGCACACTCAGTCAATATTGTATTGAGACATTTGGGGACTTACAGCCAGCTGCTTGTTGGCTGGATCAATATCAAAGGCAAATCTGGGGCAAAGCAGACTTTGGAGGGCCAGAAGAGACTGTAGTATAGAAGGAACCAAAATGAGACCACAGAACTGCAGAGCTTTCTTTCAATTAGTCATGTTGAACCACTTGAACATATTTTTTCCTAACTCTACATACTTTAGTTTTTTCCCTTTCAACAGGACAGTGTAGCCAAATTAAACAGAAATTACCATACTTATTAAATGGCAATTAGGGTTTGTTTGCTGCATTGCATTTCTTCCAAATTAATTTACTATTGCTATATCGGTGAACAGTTAAACCATTTGATATGGTTGAATGTGCACATTAATATAATTTAGAGCGCATAATGATTATACCCATTTTATTACTTCTGTATTGTAATGCTGAATTAATTTATGCCAGTTATAGTTGATTATTATGGTTATTAACATCAGTAAGTGCTCTTTAACAATCAGTCGAGATCTAACACTAACTGCCTTGTTAGAGCTAAATTAAATGCTGGAGACACTCTGCTCACTCTGCAACCCTATCCAGTTTCACTGCAGTTTTCTTCCTTTTACCTAGTAACCTCAGAAGCTGGATTAACTGCAGCAATTATATGCCTCATTAGCAATAAACAATACTAGCTGGCTGCTGGTGGCTATTGTGCCACAGGTGCACATAGCCATTACAGCTGCCTCAGCAGTCAGAGGGGGATACAGCAAAACCTCTTCTCTCTGGAGTGGCTAATCTCCAGGAAATAGAAGGTGTTTTAGCCTGCTAATGACAAGGAATGAGGGACAATGTTGACATGCTCCATAAAGCTGCAGAACAAGGCAAAATAAAATAAAAAAAATGGCTACTGCCTCTCTATGACTAACTAAAGAACCATGGTTTATACATTTTAAAATTTCTATATAAACAAACTACTACGCCCATAGTTAGTGTAAAATATGTAGAAATTGTATTTTCAATGTTTTTGACTTCTACCTATACTAAATAGCTTCATTTGAATAAATATGGCCACTTCCAGCTACATAAGATCAGTTTAACTGTTGATTAAATGCAAGTCTATTTTTACTAGAAAATCAAGGGTGATGTTATAATTTTAAAGTCATATCTTCATTTCAGGAAAGGGTAGATGTATTCTGGTCCCTTCTCCATACCTTTGTTTCCTTAATTTTCCTTACTGAACTCCTAATGTGAAATAAAGTCTGAGACAACACAGATAAAGGATTTTGCTTTAAGATCTTTTGATTAAGGTGGGACCATGGGAGATGTTGCAGAGACAATAGCAGGGCAAAGAAAGTTCAGGTGATCCCACAGGTCCCTGACACCTTGGCAAACCAGAAACCTGCTGTCTGCCCAAGACCCTTGAAGCAAACAATTCCCTTGCAAAAAAAGAAAAAGTCCAGTGTCTGCAAAATTATACTAGATTATTTACTAGTCCAAATAATAAATAAACTTTGGTAACCGAAGATGCTGGGTAAGGATATAGCACTCAGAGGAACTCTTACCATTTGTTTATAAAAGAGATCATTGGAGAAAATATTAAATATATTGTGTTTCATAGAACTTGAATAAGTAGGGTTTAACTGGGAGTTATAAGTGGTTGAAACTTCACATAGTGTTTGCATGTCTGATTGGTATACTATAAAGTTTATAAGCACTCTTTTCACACCCATATCCCAGGTCTCTGTATCTATATTTATCTGTATCTATATTTTTCCTATGTGTGTATCTGGTTACCATCAAACAGGCATACAGACGTGTCACTGGCATGAGATGCTGATAAGATACAGGATGGCCCTGGAGGCAGGTGGGCAAAGGAGCACAGAGCAATGCCAGAGAAAGCAAATGGTAACTGCATTGTCATTTCAGCTAGATCTCGCTTTGCAATGATGGGCACAGGTACTTTTTGAGACTGGCTTATCAAAATAACCCTGTAAATTCATATGCTTCCTTTTTTGTCAGTTAAAGAGGAAAAGCTGTAGATTTTTAAGGCAAGGAGTGAACATTAGTGGAATGTACTAAGAACAAGAGGCGTTTCTTTGGTGGTATCCCCATTCCCAGCCTCCCTGTCTAGGATCACACACCCACAGCACACCCCTGGGACTGCTGAAGAATGAATCCAGATATTCCTTTCCACTTCAGCCTGAAATCCAATAACTCCATGCCAGTATAATATAATACTAGTGTATTGCCAGAAGGATAAGAAAAAAATGCACAAAAAGCAGCTGCAGGAAAGCAATCACCATCTCCAAACTAGAGCAGAAAAAGAGTCTAATCTCAGACCACTCTCATCCCAAATAAAAATTGCTTTATGAACTGCTGTCAAACCCCTAAGTAATAGTGGCCACTGTATAATTTCATTTGACAAGAGGAGCAGCATATGCCAAAATTAATCAGGATACTAGATTGTGTAAAAGAGAATGGCCTAGAAGGTCCAAAGAAATCTTACACTAATTAGAAGCAAGAATATCAATTGATCCCTGTATATAGTGTAGAGGCAATTCCTGTGTGGGATAAGAGACCCCCAGAAATCATGTCTAGCCTTGCAAGGAGGAAGATGTGAAAAGATTCACTACTGTTCTTATTAACAATGGCGTGCAGGGTGCCTGAGCCTTTGGGCAGAAATGATTCAAAAGCTAGAAACATGTTTTTTTGAAAGACAGTAAAACACAAGTTAAATTCTTACAAATAAAAGTGAAGAAAAATATTCAGGCCAAAAAAAGAAAATAGTAAACATACTTATTAAATACAGAAACTCTGATGAATTCTTTGAGCCAGAAGTAGAAAATCAGGTAATGAGAGGGGAAACCAAGGAGGTGGGGAGAAAAGGTTTATGGAAACCACAGTGACATCATGTTTTCATGACAGGATGTGGAATACATTTTATTTAAGGTGATAAAGATGATCAAGGGGAAAAATTCTTGTTTTATGAATTTTTTTAGGAATAAGTCATGGAAGGTTTGAAACTAGAGGTTTGGATGTACCACCTCCTGCCACTACAAGCACAGAGGAACCCTTTCACTCTGTATGCAGCTTTCAGACTCAGACCTGTCAAAACTGGCAGGTCCACAGGCAGTAGGTTTTATGTGTCTCATTTTTGGACATATCATAGATGCTCAGTAGATGTGCACGTACGTGACAAGCCTGCCATATTGCAGGCAAATCTGGACTGTGCAAAGCAGAACAGCTTTCTCCTTGATGTGCAGGAGAGCTGCTCTTTATAGCCACCATGATCATTTGTCTAGGATTTTTGAACATCTGGTTGCCCGGGCTGCTAGCCATCCTGAAATCTAGCAGTCTACCATCAAGACTCAGAAAGCTGGCAAGTGTGAAACATTTTTCCTTCTCTTCTGTAAGTGAAAGTTTTCACACATATCTTTTAAAATACAACACTCCTTTCTGGCCTCTGAACATCTGCTCTCAGCTGGAGTAGGGGGGACACCAGACTGCTGCTACAGGGAGTTTAATTGAGGTATATAATTCCCTTTTGGAGAAAGCATGCTGGCAGGCAGCTGTTGCTTGGTACCCTCCTGACTTATGTGTTTACATGCATCATATTCACAGACTGCTTTATCCTCCAGTATTTTTTCAAGGTTCAAAATATGATTTGGACCCATCCTGGACCCAATGAGATTATTCTGCAGTGCCCTTCCTCTGAGAAGCTGCCCAGATTTCATTTTTAACTGCAATCCCTACTGAATATCATGTATCTTCCAGTTGTTAACATGAATTCCAGATGCTTCAGTGAAGAGGAAAATCTTGCTTGACAGACTGTTGCCACTGTATCGTCTTACTGGTTGCTTTTTGTTATGTAATATTTTCCTTTAATATGTGATGAAGAGATATAACTTACTGGGTCAGATGATCAGCTTCATACTGATATCAGCCAGTGGAAGACAGGCCATTTTATTTCTCTTGTGTTGCCTTCTCCTCTTTCTCCTTTCTTTTTGATCCTTGTTTTATGGTAACAATTGCAGACTTCAGCTGAGGTGGGGCTGTCAGTATATTAAGCGTAATAATAAGGCATAAAAAAGACCTCCACTCTTCCAGAAAGATTGGATCCGTGTTCAGATAGATAGCCTAACACCCACCAAAATCCTCATGTCCAATTATTTCAACTGTTTGTTTCTAAGTTACAATTGTCTTTCTTTAGATTCAGAAGCAGAAAGTGAAATACCTTGCATCCTCTAATAGTTCAGCGGCGGGGCACAACATAGAAATAAGTTTCCTACTTTGAGATTTAAGTCCCACGCAGTTTATGTGCCCCCACTTTAATTCAAGGATTTAATACTTCCGTATGGAAATGGTATGATTTTCTTTACTCCTCTGTGGGGCAGTGTTTAGTGATGTAATGATGTTTCCCTACCAGCTTGCAGGCTGGCTGCAGAGCTTTGAGCAGAGCCTGGCTGGCTGACACTGAGCACCCGGCATGGTCTCATATGCACATTGCAAGCCTTCCTGCAAGCTGCCTGCCTGACAGGTTCCTGCAGCCTTTGGAGACAGTCAGAGAAAGAGAATGAGAGAGGCACTTTCAGAAGTAGCTGCATTTAGTGTGTCAGAAATAAAAGCAGCCCTTGAAACCTCTTTGGGGATAGAGGGGGCTGGAGAGCAAACTATGGTTTGAAAACAGCTCAAACTTCATCCCATCCTTTTTTTTTCCCTCTCTCTCTCCATGTAGCACCCTTATATTTCAATGCTAAGTGCTTTTTAAATTCCTCCTGGGGTGACTATTTACATATTATAATGTGAAGTAATGAAGGGAAAGGGATGTTATGCAAAGCAATTGCCTCTCGTCCTCCTCTCCTGAGTGCAAGGGCCAAGCACATTTCCTGCCATCTGTTTAACTCCATCTCCTGATGCTCATAATGAACCTGGCAGTGCTGGGCAGATGGAAATCACTGGCAGGCATAGCTGTTTACTTGTAAAGGCAGCCCTAATTTGTTAGACTTGCCAGGCAAGTCCCCAGTGGTCACATATTTCATAGTGATGGAGGGTTATTAAAAGAGCTCAGGTGAAGAAAGCTCTTCCCAGCATATGGGAAGACAGAGCTGAAGGCTGAGTTTGGCCACTGTGCCAGAACAGCAGCAGAGCTGGGTGCTGCTATTAGCTGAATTGGGGCCAGGCTCCCTGACCTTGTCTGGTGGCAGTTCTCACTCTGTCCCACACTGACCTGGGCTTCGTTAGCTGTGCAGCCATCTGCCACAGATCATATTTATCTCAACTTAAGACCTCACTGGAGAACAAGAGGAGAAATGTGATTAGGCTTTTTTGTGTTGGCTACAAGGCCATTTGCCTGTTTAAAGGCACACAGGCAGCTACTCCAGCGAAAAAGCCTTTTTTAGAAAATAAAAGGATAACTGAATAAAATGTGGATGTCATGAGAACACTCCAGGGACTGCTGGTTGGTTTATCTTTCCACATCATTCATACCGTTTTTGGCTTTGCCCTCCCCTTGCTCTCTCTGATATGAAGTTAGAGATGAGAAACTGAGAGAAATAAATATTTAGTGTAACTGAAGTTGGCTCATCAATAAAAAAATTAAAAGCAGAAAGGGAATTAGAGAAATGTGAATCAGAGTCATTTAATACATGGGACTGAAAGGAGAATGTTCCTGTTACGGGATTACTTTCCCCTTATTAAAATTTGCCAATTATATTACATATTAGGCCAATTTTTGACAGCTTCATCAAATCTGGGGTAGAGTTCAAATGAAAAATTAGATATGAAGCTTTTTAAAGAAATAATTTATGATTTCCAGAAATGTCTAACTTCTTAACTTCCAGTCAACTGATCATTTTAAAATAATACTTTAAAATATTTTGTATAGGATGCACTTTGTTTAAAAGTGAAGAATAAATTTATATAGAGATACCTTCAGATTTTTCAGATTGAAGCCTGTATTTCACTATTCAAGCTATGTAGATGCATATTTGTTCATTCTGCCAACACATTTGACAATCCCTACATTGAACTGTGGCTTCTTTGTACACAAACACTCCTTGCTCTTCTGGAATTACCATTTTTCGAGGTTTGCCTGGAACAGGAAAAGTGAGGGGGAAAAAAAGGGTTGCATCATTCACTTTAAAAAAACATAAGTATTTCATTATATTTCAGTGTAAGTCAGCTACATTGTTATCAGCAGCCTAACTCAGCATCCAGCAAAAGCAATGGGCTGTATCAGCAGGGGTTGGTTGGATAAACTAACCAGCAAGTAACTCTGAACCCATGTGATAAAACATGAGCTTGGCAGAATTATTTTTTATGATGGAAAGACAGAATTCATCATAGCTCTACAATGAATTATTGCCTAAGAATGGCTCTTTCCTTTTCTTCTTTTTCTCTTAGGATGTCATATAGTTTCCTGCAATGTCACTTTGCATGTGTAATGCCAATATACTTCATCAAAACAGAACCTGACTAAATTTTTTTCCGGGAAGACCAAGTTAATCTTAGACAGAATAGAGCAGGATAAGTTAAACTGTGATTTGCTCCAAAACAAGAACCCACACAGGTAAAAAGTATGATTTATTTCTCCTTTTACAGAAAGCAAGTCTCTATATTTTATGGCTGTTCTAAGATACTAAAGAAAAAAATTAGACCTGAAGGTTATTATTCATTTAATTTAAAATGCTCAAGCAATGGTAATCTAGATGTCATAGGCTGTGATCCTGCTGACAGCTTTTTTTCATGAACTATTTGACACATATAGTGGTTTACATACCAGCAGAAATGGCCTCTGGTTTCTTGCCTTTACATCAAATATGTTCCCCAATTTATCACCTTTAAAACAGATACCAAATTTTTTCTAGAATGGCAAATGCCCATAGTTCTTAGTAAATTTAAGAATCACCTTCCCTTAGTTTCCACACCCTGTCTACTGCAATCTGCGCATGAACTTTCACCAGTCAGTTTATATTAATGTCATCTATTTCAGAAAACAATGAAGACTAAAGAAGAAATATCAAAAAAATAATATTTTTTTCCTCTTCCTTCCCCCCCGTCCCCCCCCAGTGTCTTGGCAAATTAATTATTCCTTTGAGGAAGTATAACGCAGTAAGTTCATGCCCATTTCCACAGTAAGTGAAAGAGGACTTTCAATTTAGCAGAAAGATAAGTCAACTGGAACACACTGTTTCTATTTTAGTAGACATCATTTTGAAAAAGGAAAGCAGTTTTTTGCACAGAAATTAAATCTTGTATTGTAAGGCATTGATATAATTCTTTTCTTTTACAGATGTAAGAATTTTGGCATGCCAGAAGTAATACATTTGCTTAACATCTGATCTTTGCCATGCTACCCCTTGTTATTTCTGAATATAGTATAGAGGAGAAACTCCTTTTTGACACTTCAAGCTGCTGTGTCTACAACCACTGAGCAAGTAAAACTCTGCTGTTGGGTTTTTTCCCCTTTCAATTTAAGGCTTTTCATAGTGCAAGATGACCAAATAAAAACCTTTTTCTAAGTAAGTAATCACAGAAATCAGACCCAATGCACCCATTTTTCATAAATGCTAATCTAAGTTCCTTCCATGAGTTTTCAAATCAGCCAGGAGGTTTTCAAGACATTCTGTACATTTAAACACATTTTGGTCAACCCTTGACATCTTTAATCTTTCTGTAAATGTGTGCTTTTCCCCTAAAGTTGCAGAAACCTTCTGAACTTTTTCCATGTGATATACTAGATCAACTAGAAAGTGGAATAGCTTATTGCATTCATGCCTTTTTAATTAAAGAGTCATTGATTTTTAATTGGAATCTCCATTAATTTTATGTCTGCACTAAAATACAAATGTCATATATTTTTAAATAAACATAGGTTATAATGGTGAATAAAGAAAAGATTTCATAGCAGAGAATCTTCATGTTTCCAAAAGATTAAAATTTAAAAAAAAAAAAAAGTTTGGCACAAAGAGCACTGCAGAATCATACGACTGAGTGCCTTCAGGACATTTCTGTATTAGACCTTCGAGTGTTCTTCCAAGGTCAAGAATCCTTCTATGGCAAATATATAGGCAGGTGATACAGTAAAAAGCACAGCAAAATTAATGCAGACAGTTTTGACAAATATGGACAATATCCCCTCCATTCTTAAAGAAGAAAAAAAAAAAAACCTGTAGAAAAACCTGGCCATTGCTCAATGTTTTCCCAGGGGTGAAAGATTTCTGAATGTGGAATAGTTGTCTTGCATTGTTTTAAAGTGAATGCTACTTAAAGAGAAACAGATTTTGCCATTAATAATGGCAAAAAATAGGTGGGTTTCTATTTCTTGCTTTTTATTAGTTACTTCACCACTTAAAACAGTGTCACTGGGGCAAGGACCTGGTTTCAGGCATCAAGTTACTTTTGAATTAATACTTTGAATAGATTATATAAGACTTAGTTGTCCAAAGGAAATGGCCTGTCATTCAAGGTAAAATACATTATGAATTACTTCATTAATTTTATTGCAGGCTGGTCAGATTTATGTTCACACCTCTGTGTGTAAATATTTCTTTAAAAGAAAACATTTCTCTTAATTTTCAAATCAGATTTTGAAACAGTTCTGTCAATTTATACATATATTATAATAATATATATAAATATATACACATCAGGAGAATTAGTAGATACTCAAGACACTGAATTAATAACAGGAAGGTGGCTTCCTTTGTGAGTAGGTGATGTTGTCTTGCACAGTTCATATAAATCACTTCTCATGCAATTCAAAACAGTTTTATTAGAGTAACATAGCCTTCAGGTTTTGATTGGGGTAGAGTTAATTTTTATCACAGTAGCTAGCATGGGGCTGTTTTTTTGAATTTGTGCTGGAAACAGTGTAGATTCAGGCATGTTTTGATTACTGCTGAGCTACAGAGTGAGCTACACTACTACAGACTTAGATACAGTCAAGTCCTTTTCTGCCTCACCCCATCTGCCAGGGAGGAGGCTGGGGGTACCCAGGTCGCTGGGAGGGGACAGAGCTGGGACAGCTGACCCCACCTGACCAAAGGGATACCCCATATGGCTTCATGATCACTAAATAAAGCTGGGGGAAGGAAGAAGAAGGAAGGGGGGTGGGGGGTTGTGTGCATGTGTGTTGTTCAGAATGTTGGCATTTGTCATCCCGATTCACCATTAGATGTGATGGAGCTCTGATGTCCTGGAACACCTGCCTTCCCATGGGAAATGGTGAACGAATTCCTTGTTTTGTTTTGCATGTGTGCACAGCTTTTGCCTTACCTATTAAAGTCTTTACCATAACCCAGCAGTTTTTTCAGTCTTACCCTTTCAGTTCTCTCCCCATCCCAAGGGGAAGGGAGGGAGAGAGGGAGGGAGGGAAGGATGGAGTGGCTATGTGGGACTGGGATTAAACTGTAACACTCAGTGAAACTAGCCATTAAACAGTAAAAGCAAACAAATTGTCAAGACTTGTGAGGGAACTCAGTAAATAAGGAAAGGTGTTTATAAAATAAAATATCTTAATAACGCATTAATTTACAAAACTGTAGCCATATTCGATTATTTTTGGTATTCCCATAAAATACCTTGGTCCAGAAAACAAAAGGAGCACACATTAAATACAGAGATATTATATTCATAACCCAAAAGCTCGCACTCTATTTCATGTTTTTGCTGATCAACCTGAGGTATGCACAATGTCACTTATAGTATCATACAAACATCCTTCAGTGTAAAGTAGTTTTATTCAAATTCCTATTGCTTGAGCATTCACTCAATATAGATAACAAGGATGTGTAGACCACTATTTAAAAATACATTGTTTGACAGTATCTCCATAAATTGTCTCTTTTTCTAAAAAGCAAAAGAAGTGCCTAGAAATTCTTATTAAGACTCATAAATATTTATTTGCCAAACCACTCATTTGAGATAATACTTTCCAAAAATAGCAAGAAGAACATTTAAAAAAATTTCTACATGGGTGTTCTTACTTTTCCATGACTTTTCATTCTTGTTAACACCTCCACACCATTTGTCATATAGCATGGAAAATGATAGGACACTTTCCAGACTTCAGTATTGAATGACCAAAGAGGAAGCAAATATTTAAATAACTTTTATTTTGTTCTCCATGCTTTTGTTCTCTGTAGGGATTTGAACAACAGAATAGAGCTGGATGTCTAACCTTTAATAGCTTCCTCATTTCACTGAATGTTGTTTTCCTAAGTATCCCAAAGGCCAATCAAATCTTCTCTAGGAACTTCTTCATTCCCATGAACGTTGAAGAGGAAGGCAATGATTCTAGATTCAACTTAAAAACCCAGGGCGAAAAGGTATATATTCTTCATCGTAGACAGTGAATGCAAGACTACATGCAAACGTGGAACCACAAGGCAGAGAGAGAAAAGCAAGGTACATGCTCCTCAGGTAAATCCAAGTGGCCAGTCACACCTCAAAGTATATTGACATCTCCCTCTGACTTTGCAGTCTGAATACCCATGTATTGATAGTGGTACTTGCATACCTGCAGAGACATGCTTACCTTACAGATGTCCTTTCCCTTAAAAGAACAGAATCTTAAGAAAACAGAAGAAAACAGAATCTCAATTCAGGTACAGCACAGTTGGTCTTAAGAACGTCACAATATCAATTTATGAAATAGGCTCAGGATTTAACTTATGAAACAACGGAAAAAAACCAAAACTATTTCATACTTGTAGATCTTTTTAATGTGTTCTTGTTGTCACCTTTTCCTGACTAGGCTAGTCCACAAGTGTCTCAGTGTGTATATAATATTGGTTTCCAGCTCTGATTTTGGTATTTATTCTTTGTTTTTCAGTCACATATCCCAGGGACACACTTGGTAGAGCTGTTTTCCCATACAATGGCATCACTACTGTAGTGGAATGATAAATTAATGTAACAGTGGCAAGCAGGCTCAAGTGGGCTCAATTCCTTGGAGAAGTAGGCTCATGTTAGACTGCTTCCTTGAAATGCAGCCTCATTGCTCAACTCTAGAGTTTCCTGTAAGGTAATCCCAAGAGTTCCTAAGGTGAAGGATGGAAATATTCTTCATAAGTAGGATTTATCAAGATCTGCTATATTTAGGCCATTTTTATAAGTTTAGTACAGCTCTAGCAGTGAATTAGTCTCAACCATTTTTATCTGTCTAAAATGCAAGACTCCAGTGTTCGTCACTTGTTCCATGGTCAATAGAAAAAGGCTTTTCCCAGAAGAAACTTCATTCTCTCTGATTTAGACTTGTATCTGAAGAGGTATGATTCAGCCTTTGGAGATGTCTGTATCTCCATGATGACTGTTGCTAGAGTTAGGTATGCCTAAATTCCTTAGTCAGGGTACTCTAAACTGGAAAAAAAAAATCATTTGCCAGTTTCAAGGCAATTTATTCACTTTACACTAATGTAAGTTACATACTTTTTTTTCCTTTAATGTTTCACCAGAGAATTATTCAGATGGCAATATCCAGTGCAGAAACTTGTCATAACTTGGTGAAATTGCTGCAGACAATGGGGGAGGGAAACAGCAATTACCCTTAGCAAAAGCTGCCTAAAAGACACAGAGAAATTTAGATTCAGTTGCACACTGAAATACCTAAACACAATTATACTGAGAAATGTAACTATGAAATGAGCCTTTTGAGAGCTTGCGTGACATTAATGGCCAAGTTGGGTTTGAGGAACTGATTCTGAACTGCAGTGGACAATACAGTAAAAACAGCTCAGTTGCTCTCAAGAACAAAAAAAAAATCCAATATTCAGAGATAACATGAATATTATAACATTGATTATCTGTATCATAAAATGGGAAAGCATATTGTAATTTCCTTTGGCAGCTTGCTTAGCATAGGAGGAGTAATCTCAAAGGAACAGTGTTCTGCCTGACCGTATGCATGAATAGATGGCTGTCAAGTTTATACTGCATTGTCTTCAGGCTGGCGTCATGCCAGCCCTCAGGCAGGCAGGAGAAAGATATATGTGGAAAGAGGTAGTCAAATTGCTTCCCTATGGCTGCTTTATAAACATACATATGTTAAACACATTTATTAGGGCAATCAGCAGCAGCAAGTGCAAGGGCCATTCTTCTCCCTCATGAGGGGTAGTTGTTGCTTACATAGGAGTGAGAAGCTGGAAGCTGGCCCAGAAATCTGGAAAGCATATTATGCTGGATTCCCCATGGAGGATCACTTTGCTGCCAGCGTATCTTGCTCTGGGGTTTCAACACGCCATCAATCTGGAACCTGGCAGCCACCATTCCCCAGCTCACCTCGGCTCATGCAGTGAGCAGACACAGTGCAACTATTTGTCTCAGATTGCAGCCCAGCCACTCGTGGAAGGGAAGGAGGATGGAGGGAAACAAAAAGCCTCTCGTGGAGCTGCGGTCTGGGTTGTGCAGCTCCAGCAAGTTGCTTGTTGCAGCAACACGGCTGTTTGAATGACACACTCGCTGCTCTTTATGGGACCATGAGCCATGGCAAGTTTGTACAGATATATGTCCCTGAGCAAGGAGGAGGGGAAGGAAGAGGAAGAGATCGACTGGAGCTTTCAGACAAAGTGCTGTCAATTACTTGTCAGCATAAGCTGTGTTAATAATTTCAAGACTCCAGAGAATTTTACAAATCTCGATTAAATCTCAAAGAACTTTTACTTATGAGTGCAGCTGTTGTTCAGAGAGCATTTCACTCCCTGTGGGAAGTAAGTTACTGATTTCTTGTCCTGGAGACCTCGACAAGTGTGAAGGAAATAACAGTGATCCACATCACATTGTCCAGTGACAGTAGATGCAGTCAGCACATTCACAGAGTGGTCAGCCCTGCCCACGTTCACACAGTGGGGTATGCTGCAGCCCTCAATGGAGGTGAGGTTGCCTGTTTGCCTCTGGCTCCCCTCCTCATTGCTCTATTTCCATGGCATATTTCCTGTAACATAAAAAAGAACCTGAGGTAACCAAGAGAGCTAAAATTCTAAGACCTATCAATTCTTAATTTTTCTCCTCTTCCTCAGAAGCAGCGGATTATGCTCCTCATATTGGTTGTGTTTACTACTTCTGTTTGACTCTCCTGGGCCTAAAGCCCCTGGCACTATAAGTTCAGTTAAGAACTCCTATCCAGTCATTACTGCAGTTGCAAATACTTGTTTAGGTTTAGTCCCAGCTACTTGAATTAATACATTAACATGCATTGAAATTTTTCTGTAACTTAAGGTAAGTCATTAGAGTTGTCCTCCTCTTGCAATAGACCTGTTCTGTCTCTCAGTTCATACCTCATCTAGATTTTAGGAATTAAAAATAAATAGGAACTGGCTGTGCAATGCAGTTATAAGACTGGCCAAAGTTTGTACTTTCACTTAATCTAAAACAGTCAGAAGTGCTCTGTTGGACAGCAAGTGCTGTTCCACCTAAGCAACACCAAGTTATTTTTATATTTTTGTAGCTTACTTTGATTTTTACATTTCTAGTTTCACACAACGAATTGGAGTGTAAAGCTGGAGGCAAACTTATGCTGGAGGCTTAAGGCAAGGCAACGTGCAGGCAGAGCACAGTTCTCTGCCCATTCTTTGAGACAGATGGGTGTAAGGTAGCTTCAGTTTGAAGCCCATCCAGTTGCATTAACTCATGCTGTGATTGAGCTAATTAGTTCTACTAAAAGCTTGAATCTGACAGTGCCTAGCTGGGGAGGCATGGCCTGAGAAAGGTGGATCCAGCTCAACCCCCAGAGCTGTATAGTAATTCAAATGGACATTGTTTTCTTTCTATAAAATACAAACGTGGGAATCAGATCTGTAGTGGGGCACATTGATTTAAATCTGGTATCTGCTGCAATAAACAGACTGCTCCCAGAGGGTAATCTGGCCTTATCTTTTCCTCTTTCCAAAAGAGAAAAGTCTAAATGAAAACAATAAATTTCTGATGTGTGACTGACTAAAGGATAAAAAGTGGAGAGTTCCCCCCCATTTTGTTACTAGATATCGCCAGTGAACTACCTAATTTTGATATATGTGTGGCCTGTAGCCATAGGCTGTGTCTGACATTTTTAAATGCTTTCATTTTATAACACATGCTCTGGACAGGAATCATCTCATGTAATATATGGCTTACCGGAACACAGGAAAACAGTGGGTTTGCATGGGAATTCTGTCTTAAAATTGGGAATTGTCTTCACCTCCCAAACTGCCTTGAGTATTTAATAGGTGACTCGTTTGTTCTGTTTGTTAGTTAAGGCTAAAAAAAAAAAAAGAAACCCACAAAAAATAAAATTGTCTTTACTTGGTCCTTTGCCATTATATCCAGATATTTGTTTTACCTAATGTCATTTACAAATATGTGAAGGAAAATTAATTATGGAAATGCAGAATCATGAAGACCATTTAAGTCCCTTGGTTTCCATCTTTTTCTCTGCCTAAGTACACATAGGCATATTTGGTAATTTATGGGTAACAGTGGGAAAAGTAAGCTTTTAGTAAAATTTGAGTTTGCTTTCTGCATTTGCATCTGGGATTAATGTCTGAACTATAAAGATTCTTTTTACCCTAATTGACGAGTTTCATATTTTTGTTCCAGGTGTATAGTCTTTCTTTTTTTTTCTTAGAAAGAAGATCTTAGAAATTAGCCCTGGCTATATTTTGAAGTTTTAAAAATCAAGTTAGTCTTTGGATTTGATAGAGACAATTTTGAATTAGAAATGAAAGGTTTATAATGGAACTGGGTGGCATCAATGCAAGTTTTACAGTAATGATTATCCCTAATTTATTTCTTGTTTAGGGCAAAATTAGTTTCTTGTAATGAGATATGTAGGAATTTCAGGGTTCAATTTCAGTTAAACTTCTACCAGATGAAAACTATAAAGTTTGAAATTTAAAATCTCAGGATAAAAATGCTTCTGTAGAGGCTGAACTTTGTCTTGATATTAGTATGTGAGGTAAGCCAAAATATCTTACATTTTGTTTGTACCTAATAATATTCAGGAGTAATGAGTCTTCAGTTTAAGATAAATTTTATCTTCCCATAAAATTACAAAGGTGAAATTCACCCTTCTGAAAGAAATAGATGTTTGTAAAGAACCAAATGCCCTTGAAATGTTCAGAAGGCACATCTTGCCTTAGAGCAGAAGATCCTTTTCTCTTTGAAACCTGAAGATATGAATGAAGGTACAGTAAAGCTATAAGAGCAGGACCTTCACTGATGTCGTTTCTTGTAACTTCACTAACTTTAGATAATCTATGCTAATTTACACTAAGAAATGTTGTTTTATATGATTTTTCAAATAAAATCTATGACAATGAGCTCTAGAAGAGTCTATGGGTTCTTTAGGTTCTTAAAAGAGTTTACCCTTAAATCTCAAAACCATTTTACAAAAAACCTATTATTCATCATTGGTGTAAGAAATGTTATGTCTTTTTTTTAAGGGAATCTTGAAATGGAAGCTTAATTATAACTGACTTAATGTTGGCATGTTATATTTTACAGCTTATAAAAAAATCCTAAAGATAGTGTTAATGAGAAACAGCTCTAGAGTTGATTTCTTTTTCATACTTTTTTCATGCCATCCAGAAACCTATTTTTCAATTTTTGTTGTATATGGTAATCACAGAACTGACAGATCTGCTTTTGAGAGTTGTTCCCCAAGCATTTTCAGAAATTTTAGCTCTGGATGGGAGGCATTGCCAGACGCTAAATGAACATCCAGGTTGTCCAGGCTGGTCTCATGTAAGGTACACAGTGATGCACCACTGAGAGTGTAAAATATACCAACCTATCTGCCATTTGCAACTTTCTCCCTAGTACTGTGTATCTTGTTTTGGAGAGTTCTTTTGAGATGTCTCTGTTTTATACTTATATTTTTATTTTTTCTTCTCTATCACATAGAACTATCACAGAAAAAGTAATATTTTTTTTTGTATCTTTCCTAGACAGACATCAAAAAGCTCCTTCTGTCTCAGCATCCACCTCAGTGCTACTGACCAGCTCACTTTCGTCTTTATGCCTGAGACAAGAGAAGAGAGTGGCTCCCTCCAAGCCCCAGGGAGGCCCCCTTGCCTCTGTTACTTCAGCTTTACATTACAAATAAGCTCAACAACTTTTCACTGCCAAAAATATTTCTGTTCCTCTTTCCTTCCTAGCTGTTCCTTTCTTCATCTCTTCCTGCCAGGGGAAATTAACCGTAACCCAATTCCTGTTTTTTATGTATTCCACTGCATCAGTTTTTCCCAAACAGACCAAGTATTCACATCCAAACCACACAACTGATGCTGAATTCAGACCTTCTTTTAGACCTTGGTGACTTTGACACAAGTTCTTCTTCCAAAAGTCCTGTTGGATCGTAAAATCATTAATGTCATTCTCTCCAGTGTCTCCATCTATGATGCAAATGTTTCTCCCTATGTGAACCTTGAGTGCTTTAATCTTCCTTTCACAAACTGCTGCACACATCTCTGGTTATGGAATCTTTCTCATGGTAAACACCTCGTTGGATTATTTTATATACAAATTTTATTTCCATCTCTGTGCTGACAATCTGTAGAGACACATCTCTCATTCAGGCTTCCTCCTGTTCAGTGCAAAGTCTAAGACTGTCTCTGAAACCTCATCATAGTTATTTAGCTATGAAATCAGGAACAGCAGGACTACAAATGTACTTCTCCAAGCCCTCTCTCTGTGTGATTTCTGCTTGATTATGCTAAATAGGGGTGAATTATCCTGCAAGTCACTGCAGTCTGGGAAACTTCTCCAGCAGATTTTTCACTAGATCCTTTTACCAGCATATGCTTGATGCTCAAATACTTGTTTCTAAATAACTTCTCAAATACAGAGCATTTCATATCCTCTCATTTTCAACCAGGCTCTCACTGTCTCCCTTTTCAGTTACCTTAGTGTTCTCCCTCAGACACACACACGGGCTATGCCTCTGCATACCCATCTGAGATGACTTTGCAAAGATGATTTTCCTGGTGTGCTGTTTTGTTTCCATCTCCCCATTTCAATTTTTACATCTACTATATCCTCAGCTTCTTTTGCATCAGATCTGAGCCATTTGTCCTCAAGTCCTCACAAAATATCAGTATCCTAAAATTATTTTTCAAGCTTTACCCACAAAAGACATTGTTCTGGGTTTGCAGCTTTTTTAAATTTTTTTTTTTAAACTTCTTTTAAATCATCAGTGCCACCTCACTGTATTTGCTGTTTGAGTGTTATGGTCTCATGACTTACCTAGAGGTTGTGTAAGCATCACTGAGGTCACAAGCTGACAGATTTTTATCTTTTGTGGATACAATTTTCATAAGCACTGCTTCTGAATCATCTATGTCTCACAAAAAAAATAGAGAAATAAAGCACTTATGTTGACTGGTGCAGTTTGCATGTGTTCAGTCTAGGGCAGGAATGCCTCATTTCTTTTGAGGATAGATTCACACAACCAGATACAGCATACATTCAAACAGAGTAAACATTATAGTCATATGCAATTACAACTGATTACTCAACACATGAAGCACTTCCTTTCGAATATTCTAGAAAGCTAAGTGCCTTGTACAGAGAGATTCTGTTACCTCTCTTTTACCATGGACCCAGAAATTCTGGAAGGTCTTGCTCCTGTATTTCCTTAGTTCACTCAGTTAAGTGCCTACAATTAGGTGAATAACCTTGTATCTTATAGGCTTCAGTCAAACTGATATCAAACATTATTTCTCTTTGCTTTTTTGTAAAACAAATAAAATATTTTCTAAACAGCTTATTATTCTGATCTATTTTTTTTTTTTTTCCTAAACAAAAGTCACTGCATGCAGAACTCTCAGTAGTGTGTTGCCTGAGTTTTAATCAGGGGTGGTTTTGTGTCTATTTGGTGCTGCTTTTCCATAATATTATGTTCACACTGTGTTTGTGAATGTCTGTAACTGTACAGCATTTCTTCTCTCTTTCTCTCTCTGTATAAAACCACAATACTACTTTTTTGCCTAGAAATTTTGGCTTTAACTAAAGTCAAATTTATTTGGTAGTCTAAGTCTTTCAACATTCATTTAACTATATTATTTATTATTATGAATTTGGATGAAAAAACTTTTGAAAATAGCTTTCCTTTCTTAATGAATAAAGGTGTTTTTATTTAGGGGTCTCCTGGTCTTGATAATTAATATAACTTTAGGTATCAAATACTCAAACATTGGGAAAAAACTTTAAAAACATACCAAACCTAATTATTTTCTTCCTTCTTCATCCCAAAATCTAAATTTCTATTTGCTTTTTATATTGCACATGCCTATATATATGTATTTTAAATGTCTTTTCGGAAAATACAAGTTCTAGGCTGCTTCTTTTAATTTTCCACAGTATTTATGCTGCCAGTCTAGAGATAAGGGAAATATAAAAGTTACATAAACAATTATTTTCAGACAGAAAGATTCCTTTTCCATGTGTATATGTCCTTTTTGGTTTAATTATGTGTCTGAATTTTCAGTCACGACTAGAAGTGCTGAATTACCCCAAGAGAAGAAAGCTTGCTTTGCAGTCATGACTAGAAGTGCTGAATTATCCCTACAGAAGAAGGCTCACTTTTGTCAGGATTCCAGTCCAATTTTCCAAACACGAAAGGAGATAATCACTCAAATGTGCATGTGTGCTTACTGGAACAGAGTCCAAATTCTGAACCTTTTGAGGTTTGCTCATCTGTATCATGGGCCTTATTAGTTAAAATTGCACATAGCAGCTTGAGAAAGCATTTTTATGTCCTCTGGCTACGAGCAGCTCAGTTAACACACACTCATATGACTAAGTAGTTACTGAAGCTGCAGGATTGCTAACCTGATTTTTTCATTAGATGTTCAGCTCTTCCAATAAACACTCCCCCCCCCCTTTTTTTTTTAATGGTTCTCTGCCTCATATGGCCAAGAATGCAAAACCAGGACTGTTGTTATTATAGGAAAAGTGTGTTCCAAACATTATAAATCTCTTAAATTCTGTTTCTGCACTCTACTTTCCTAATAATTAGTCATGCTTACAGTTCAGTAAAGGCCACTTCAGTCAGTCAGCCAGTGAGACTACAACTCCAAGTTTCCTGGCAATGGGTAACTAAAGGGTAAATCACCACTAGAGTGATTTACGTAAGACCCATTGCAAGACTAAAACTAGTTTTAAAACCATAAGAAACAAAATAAAGAGTATTTACTATCATATGGTTTTGGAGTCTCTACACTGATAACAATCGTCATTTGAAACCAGTTTTCATTATTCAGGGCAGGGATGAATACAATTTTATTACTTTAGAATTTTACTCAGAGTTTGATAATTCACCTATTAACACAGCAGTAGAAGAAAGATTATCCTACCTGGGCAGGGTAACATAAACCTCTTCAAAGTTTGTGACTCACAGAACTGGAAGACCAGCTATGGAGATTATTAATCTTTTTTTGGTTTACATTAATCTCTAAGGCTGTACACCTAAGGCAGACACCTAATAGGGTTGAGTTCCTGCCCTGATGGCAGGCATTGTGTTATTCTTATACACTTCTAGGTGTAGGAATCAAGATCCAAGAAGGCTTTGCTTTGAAAATATTTCCTTTAAGCATTTTTTTTCAGTGGCAAATAATTCTGGCCTTATGTTCTGTCAGTAGATCTTTCTGTATGCTGATTACCCCTTTCCAGACATTTGGGCTTGCCAAATCATTGCCAATCCCAAAATTTTCTCTTAGAACTCTAATACATCCACCCACAATGGCAGCTTTTATTTTTCCAGTTGTGTACCTGGTTTAGACGGAGAGGTTTCCTTGGTTTTCTTTCTGACTAGAAAATCACAGTTTGAAATCCAACATAAATAATTCTGATTTGAAGGATTAATTGGACATCTTATGTCTTTCAGAGTATGGGTCTGTATAAAGTGCTATAAAATTTCTGCTAGGTAATTTCATGAAGTAGCACCTAAAGGTTCCTACAGTGTCACATGGTGTGAGATACAGGTCTTTTGCCAAAATATTTAAGAACATTTTGTCTTTATAGGTTTGGGATTTTCTACTGGCATAAAACAGATAGCAGGTTAGTGTGTGGGTTACCAAAGAAACAGGTAACAGCAGCACTTCAAAAGGACTAAAGGTTTACTCTTTGGTTTAATCTGGGCTTCCAAAGATCACTCTGAATTGGAGAGTTTTCTTTGTAAATAGGTAAAAAAAAAAAAAAAATTACCAAACAAATATTTATATTTTTGTCTGAAAATGACAATTCTTGATATTTCTGTCACAGAGAAGATAATAACTGCTGACTGTGGAGCTGATCAGTGGTGTTCACCAAAGCCAAGGAGCAGCTGTAGTCCATCTCTGTTTTACAGGGAGATTGACAATCAAACAGAAGTTTTCCAGTCAGACCGAAACCACTCTTACAAATGTGTTAGTCAAGGTTCAGCAATCTTCTTTGCCTTCAATTAAGAAAAACCCACACTGATGCCTTACTACATATTTCCAATTAATTGTCCTGTTTTTCTTCTCTTGCACAGACATTTTTTCAGTGAAAAGTTGTTATATATTTACTGATTTACACTGATGAGTTGTGTAAGATAACTGAGCAAAAAAGATAACTGATCTTTTTTAAGATCCCCACATATTAAAGAATTGGTTGCTTTGAATTACATTTTTATTTCGAAATTTTGTCACTAGAAGCCAGTGATTTGCATTGGTTTTGTCTGGTGTTGGGGTTTTTTTTGAGGATGGGGCAGAAGAGAGTGGTAGTGAATGTTTCAAGAAGGGTTAATGTTTTGAGCGGGTTTTTTTCCCTTGAAATAAAGTTAAATTATATGCACTTAGCCAATTTTATTTGAAATTATCTAGAGTTAATTTAGAAACTTGAGAGTGGATGCTTTCTACTCATTTTTTTTTTAAATAAAAAATACTACAATACTGAAGCAGATGAAAACTGAGAATAAGACCCAGTAAAATCCTATGATGGGCTTGAATACAGAATGTTTAATATAAATATGAATTTTATTTCATTACTCTTTTTGGTTGTTTTTTTTCCGCCTTAGAGATAAATTTACTTTATATTCACAGACAATTTACACTTGCGCGATGTCTAAAACATAATAGATTTTTGTTTAAAAAAATTAGGAGTACCGTGAAATTACACAGTTCCAAGTAATGATTGCTTAAGAGAAACACTATAAACTCATGACAAAGTCAGAAGAGTTAGCAGCAATACATACAAGTTCGCTTAATAAATCACCGAAGCACCTCATTGCTTAAACCAACAGAAAACGTCTGTCTTTTCTTTGCACATAACTCAGAAGGCTTAGAATAAATTAGAACTGATTTTGTACACAACTTATCATTTAACACTGAAAGGCAGCCACCATGATTTCTGTATTGAGAGTCAGAGAATGTTCAGATGGAGAGGGTTTTGACCTTTTTTCAAAGAACTGAAAAAGAAAACTGTTTTTTTTTATAGTTGTAAAATTTTCAGGGGAAGACCAAAGTCATAATTTGGTTTTCAATATTTAAACATCAAGTTTCTCAAACAGTAGATGTTTATGCAAAAAACCTTTTTCAGTTCAAGAGGAACATTAACTTCTAGGGGAACTGTTAAAGAAAAGAATGTACTAAATCCTTGCTCTCAAGCCTGCTTTGAGCTGTATGTGGGCACAGTTTCTATTCCATAGTGAAGGAGTTTGGCCTATATTTTTTAATGTATGCAAATGATAGTGGGAGAGTCAATATAATATTTGGCAAGTTTCCCATGAACATAGAAACAACTGAGGCAGAGGCTTTCAAGATAATTTTCAGTATGAAACACTAAAATCAAGCCAGTCTGCTGATTTATGCCTATTTTTACTGTAGCAATACACTTATACAGCTTGTTGCTGTTGAAGAATCGAGCAATGTGGGGCTTATTATGATGTCGTGTTAAAAGTGATGAAGAAAACAAAACTTTTGTCTGAGAGACACAACTGATTGTAATGAAGCACATACAGCATATATGACACTGATCTACCTGGAAAGGTGAATGCTAAAGCATAGCCTGGTCAGCTGGTGCTCTTCCATTTTTTTAACATGTCAGTAGTCACAGACTCCAGAAGAATAAGCCCAAGGTGCATGTGCCGCACTATTATTCAGTGATTTCTCTTTGTATTGTAGTAGATATTCTGAGCTGAGTAGATATTCTGATACAATACTTTAAGGTAGTACAGAAAACTTTAAACCATAGCTAAGTTCAAGTTCTGTGATTGCTTTAACACACGTCTCAAAGGAAGAACTCGAGGCCCATAAAGTCAGAAATGCTTGGTTCCTCAGTGTGCAAGTAGAAAATTACAGGTCTGGAGAAAACAGGACAGAGAGGAAAGGATGGGTCCCACTGATCCTCCCAGCACTGGGACGCCTGTGGCCAGTGCACCTGGTCCAAGGGTCTGCCTGGGGGCACAGTTGTGCCGACCCAGGGGATGCACAGCCACCTCTACTCCCCAGCTGTGCAGTGCTTTGTGCTGAAAACCGAATCCCCTGTTATTTCTTTAGTCTGACAGTTTGAGGGGTGAAGGGAAACAATAAAATACAAATGGAGAGAGAGTCAGGCGTCCCCTTCCAACTCAGCATATTCTGCGATTCTGTGATTCTGTTCTTTTCAGGCGCAAGCCGCTGCTAGGACGGGGAGAAGAGGGCGGTGTGTGCGTGCGAGTGACACGAATGCGTCAGCGAAAACAAATAGGGGAAGAAAAAAAGCGCTGATGTTTGCCTTAATCCTGGATTAAACACAAATGACTGCTTTCCCATCTGCCGGTTTGAGTCCCATTCCAGAAGGGGGGTGCTCAGACCCCGGATCTCCATCTCGGGACGCGCGGGCTGTTCCCGCCGCCGCCGCGCGGGGTCGCTGTCGAGCCGTCCCGCCGCTTGTCCCTTCCCGGGAAAACAAAGGTGCCCAAAACGGACGGTATTCCCGGCGTTTTCCTGGCACAAGGACCGAGGAGAGTGTAGTGTCAGGGTAGAATAGCTGTCCTGCTCGTTTCATTGATGCTTCACAGGGAGTAGCAGAGCGTTGTCGGTCTTTTCAGCTGCAAATGAAATCTATCAAATAAGCATTCGTAAAATCCTGTTTATTTGGTGGGATCGGGTGGTGTTAATGTGTTCTGTGGGTGATAGTGAAGCAGAACGCAGACCTGACAGCATGATGGGATGATGTATGTCTAAACTATAGAACAGCATCTCCTGATCGCTTTAAAATTAAATCACACAACACCACAGAGGAGGAAAAAAAGCCACAAAGATTTATTATGATGGAACGGCTTGGTTGAAAAGAAATCACATTTACTACACATTTGGCCAGTACAGAAATAGAAGGTACAGGAACCTGTTTGGGGTTTTTGGTTTTGGTTTTGTTTTTTTTTTTCAAGCTAAAATATTTACAATAATTTCTACACCTAAATGTGTCTTAACTATACTAACCCTGTGGAAATAGTCATATCACAAGACTTGTTTAACCTAACCCTCTTACTTAGCAGTTTGTGAAAACAGTAAGAAGAGACAGTGGGTTGCCGATGATAAATTGTCCAAAGCAGTCAGGATTCTCTAGGACACACCTACAAAGAGAGGTATCTCCTCTTGGCTCGGAGAGATATTTAGCTTGGACATGCTAGCCCTCTCTTCATCTAAACATCTGGTTTACTGTAAGGGAATCCCAAAATTTCCAGCATATCAACAAAAAATCTTGTAAAATGACTACTCTTTCTTGTATTGATGTCTGGTTGTGTTACTGAAGCCTTAAGGTTTGGATTAACACCATACAACTTCAAGTAGCCTCAGTGAAACTGGCACAAGTCATCCCAACCAGAGCCATTTATGCCATTAATGTTGGTTATCACAACCCTTCCAGAGCTGGAGGATGTATAAGGGGTCTCTCTGTGTAGATCAACCAAAGAAGCTGCAACCTCTCTCTTTGACACAGCTGCTTTGTAAGTATTTTCTAAAAGTCAGTCCAAACTGTAATGCTGGAAAGAGTTTAAAATTAGACAACAGTAACATCGTCCATGAAAACTCATTATAAGAAGTTGTCCTTATTCAGAAGACTAGAGTACCTCCTGCATTGAGAAATAAGACTGACATCATTAGTGATGCTTAGAAAAAGGATATCCAGTATAATATCTAATATGTTTATAGCAGTCAATCATAGGATTTCACCACGATAATTAGACCCCAGGGCTTACAAGCAGCGTCCTTGAATCTTAAATGTAAAAGTTTTTTCAATAAGAGCACATTCACCTGGAAATATCTTCTTTCTGTGTTACAAGATTTAAAGAGTTGATTCTCCTATAGTATGAGAAACAGTCATGCTTTCAGAGAAAATTTTCTGAGAGGGTCTGTAGCACAAAAATGAAATATTCATTATTACTAACCAACCACTTTGGCTCAGTTCTCATCTCTGCTGCTCATTCCAGACTAGTCCATGTTTATTAAATTCAGTGTATTCAATGTTTAAGTCTCAGATGAGTCTTGCTATTTCTCTTCATGATAGCATCATTTAATTTCCATTCCATACTCACATTGCTCTATCAGGTCTACTCATCATTTTGGACAATTTAATTTCAAATCCTTTATAAATCTATTTTAAAAATTTTGCATTTTAATTTCTTGTTGAGGTTTGTTGTTTTGTTTTGTTTTTTTTTTACTGAAACACCTACTGCTTTACATCCAATATATTCACTTTACAGAAATTTCTGGCAGTACTCTCTTTAACTTAGTGTCTTTGTGCTAAAAAAAGCATTAAACTCCAGACTAATCCAAATTGAAAAATCAGAATTAGCAGATCTAGTATTCATATATCATTTGCTCCCATTTGAAAAGCCATTCATTTCCCACACTTCAGATCATTGAAACTCAGCCTATTTTTCTCAATAATTCGCCAGCATTAGCAAATCACAATGAACTTCACTTAAGCTTTGAATTTATAAGGAAACCTGAAACTAGAAGAATCATGAGTGGTTTCTTGTTTCACTGTGAATACACAGCTGTAGTGGAATAACGTTGATGAGTAAGATCCAACAGTGCTGTGTCATTGCTCATGGTGACTCAGAGTCATGCAAAGGTTTCTGAGTTGACAACCTGCTGCTGCATTATGGTCCCTGAACTTCTGCTTGCAGGCATTGTTTGCTGGTTCAGTATAGCACAGGCAACATGCAGAGAGTCCTGTGTAGTTCTTTAGTTATCTCCTCTCTCCACCTTTTTCTGACATTTCATGCCAGGCTTCCATTCATGATCTGATGACACAGGAACTGCCCACAGAAAAGGCAAAGGAATCAATCCAGAAAAATAATTCAGATTATTAGAAAATGACAGCATCAGTCTTTACATACAACCCATCTCATGAAGGGTTATGCTCCTAGTGATACTAGAAGAAAATCTTTACAAAGAAAGTGTGGATGCTATTGTTTTAAAGGGATAATTATTATAAGGGCAGAGAAAGGTTAAAAAAAAAAAAATTCAAGGGCTCCTTTCTTAAGTGACAGGAGAATTCATAGCTAAACATCTGCTCAGAGAGGAAAACACTGAGGTCAGATCTTGGCCTTGGTTTTAAAGTGGGCCCAGGGAGCTATATAACTACTTTACAAGCAACAAATATGTGTCTAGTGACAATATCTTCTGCCTTGTTTCTCTTTTATTTTTTTCTTCAGAGTAGAACATTTTCATCTGTTTTGTATTAGAACCAGGATGAGGCTTAGGTCAGTCAAGAAAACAACCCTCTGAGAATGACAGAGGGTTTGGCAATGAAAGATCCCCAAATCTACATATGTATGCCCAAGCTAAAGAGGAAAAGGGAGGAAATAAGTGTAATTTTCCTGTCAATATTTCTTTTTTGTTGCTTTCTTATTAAAAAATAAACTAAAATTAAAATTATTCCTTGTCATACGAATCATCTTTACTCTACAAAATGCTTCTGTACTTAGAAATAAATCAAAACACCTCATTTTATTATGAGAGTAAGATTACTTGTTTTGTAAAAGGAGAGAAGATACTCCAGGAATGGGCAACAAACAATTGTATATATCTGAATGACCTGACAGCAGACTTCTATTGTGTGTGGGAAGGTACACTTGGAAAGAGATACTGGACTCAGTGGATGATTGGCATTGTTGTGGCTGGCGGATGGCACGTGTCAGTTTCTCAGCTGCTGTAAATCTATTGTTCCACAAGACCGATTTACATCAGCTGTGCAACTGGCCCAGGACCTCTCACATGAATGGTGTGTTACCTCACCAGTGGATGTGCTGGTCCCAGTAATGACATTCCTGGCAGGCTGATCCATACACTGATAGAGCTGTGACCTGGAGAGGGAGGCATGTCTGTCATCCTATCAAGAGTAAATAAGCCATAGTGGAAATGAAAAACAGAAATCAAGGCCCGAGGTCAGGCAACAAAATTGTCTGATAAAACTTACTAGGGCCTGATCTGCTAAAGAATTCGGAACTAAATCTGGAATACAGCACTTTGCTAGAGGCATGAAAATCTTTGTCTGTTCACTCTTTTATTGACATGTAAATGTGTTTCAATGACTTTATTGTAAATTTAGCAGAAACATAGGGAGTTTGTAGATAGAGTTCCAAACAATTGCTGTAGCTGTCTGTGCTGGTTTTAGTAGCTTTGTTATTTACCTGATTTGTTACTTTTGCTGGTTTTGGGGTTTTTTTCCTCTCTTTTTTTCACTATGAAAATTAAAATGCTGTTCTGAAGAAAAACTATCTGCAGCATTGTTTGCTAAGGAGAACATGGATCTGAATTTTTATGTTCTTACCTTCTCAGGTATTTCCAGTATAAATCAAAAATGGGAAAAGACTTCTTCATGTATGATGAAACTCTAACGTTATAGAACCAGTTTTGCAACTTGTACCATACAGGAATGCATGGAGTTTTTGCCAAAAAGATCGAAAGCCTGATAATGCTTTCCTGCTTGCAGGTTTCACTATAAGCTCAGCCAGTCTTGCTCTGAAAGACCCTAAAATGTAGAGATTTAGGTAACATTTGAGCAAGACTGAACCCAATTCTGAGGGGAAAGAGGTTAGATTTTTTTGCATTTCATTGTGATTAGAGTTTTGGTGGTGGCAGTGAAAGAGAATTAAATATTTGGTCTTAATTTTGCTTTGAGGTTTTGAATTTTCTTGTCTAAAGGAGTTGAAACTGAATAAAATATCTGTAGTACTCTCCTTTCAAGTGATTGCACAGAGAAGACATCTAAGCAGAGCCCTGGATACCCATCTACTGGGCACCAGAAACTTGTGGATGAGGATGGGAAGCCATGAAAAAATGCTATCCCCTGGCTACTTGGATAAGGGAGATCACAGGAAATCTAGAGACAACTGTTTCCAGATCTAACTATATCAGCATCAACCTTCCATTAGAACGTATTTATCACAATCTCGTAGAGAAACATCTGTCCAGGCACGGGGGAAGGTATTAGGCCTCCAGACCCTGATGTGGTTATCTCTTATGTGCATGCTCTACCACTTTTCAGCAATATTTATGCTAAAATCTGGATTACATGCTCTAAAATGACCCTAAAAGGCATACCAAGTCATTTTATTGTGTAGGAAACAACATATTATTGCACAAGACTATACTACCATTACAGAATTTTTTTCAATGCAAAATTTGGTCTTGTTGTACTAAGATAAGCATGCAAGTTTATTGTTACTCCTCTTGCCCTCTGGTATTTTGAACACTGCATAATAATAAATCAAAACTGGAGCAGTCAGCTGATGTAAAGCAGAGATGTACTATCTCTTCTGGGGGCGTAAAGTTTCCTAAATGAATAGAAGCTGTTTGTAACTATGTTATCACCCCTTAAAAGACAAAGAGTTGGGGAGCTGCAAAGTAAATCAAAAGGATATTTTTGAAAAACTTCAATCCTGTATTAAAATCAGCAATACAATGTTACCCAGTAAATTTTGTTATAGTATTTGTTAATTTCCTCTTAAAGGTGATTAGTCAATCTACCTCATTAGTGTCAGTGTAGACCTATTGGACTCAACACGTTTTAAAAGGATTTAGATGTCTGAAAATATTTGTTTGGTGACCAAGCTCATGTAACATTATTGCCCATAGTTGAGTGAATATTAAAGCATTATTCTGTCCCTTCATATAAAAAAAAATGTAATTATTAGATTGAATTCTTATCACAAACAAATTACAAAGAGTTGATTTCCACAGGATTTTTAAAATGTTACACTGCTGTAAAAGTCTTATCTTGCTACAATAAAAAGTATGTATTTGGTAACTAGGTTTTAAAACCATTACTTTGCCTTCAAATTTAATCATTAAAAGTCTTCAGCTTTTCTTCATATTCTTAAAATAGGACAGATCAGTGTCACACTAGGTACATCACAAAACAGTACAGCTCTATCTGAGGCTTTGGCAAGGAATAGCTGATCTCATTTGAAAATTTTATTTGTACATAACAGGTAACCAAGTCTGTAAGTATGTTCACTTGAACCTAATAATAGAAAACATTTGCAAGTAAAAACACACTTATCAGCAAAACTTGAAAAGTGTTCACAAGCTTTTTTTTGTCCTTTTGTTTATTGGAAATACAATATCAAATGCTGTTTCTCACAGATAAAAAAATGACGTATCTAGTACCTCTGTGTAAGACATTCTTAAACGCTGAAGTATTCTTAAATGGATAATAAATAAGTATAGTAAAAATTAATATTGATAGCAGCTACATCTAAGAGGCCATTTTGAATACATCATTTGGACAAAAATATGACTACAGTGAAGAATATTTCTTCAGAGTAGGAATTATGTTACATAGAATGTTGATTTAAATAATTTTCAAGATTTAATATAGGAAAGGGGAAAATCAATGAAAAACAATTTAGTTTTAAAGATATTATTCTAATTGGCTGTATTTCCCTTTACAATGTCTACACAGTGAAATCATCAGCAGATCTGACACGTTGTCAATGCTTATGATATCATACTACAAATTACCAAATATAGAAGCTTTTTAAGCATCTTGCCTCATGCTTAACTGAATATGGCAAAAATCAAGATGTTCATTGATCAATTTTAAGCAAAGATAATACACTTTACATGTTAAAATAAAGAGAATCACATAAAAAAAAGGTCTCACTGTCATTTGTCATTAAATCTAATGGGAATAATAATTTCCTTCCGGGCACTAACATTCTCAAAAGGTCCATTGTTGTTTCTTAAGGTGACCTGAAAGTATTTGTCATGGCTTTTTCTATGTGACTTAAAACAATAACTTCAGAGACAGATCGAATGAGAGGCCTGGTGAAGAAACCTGTTTCTTGAAAAATACAGGAGGTTTCGTCTTCATTTGAAGAAAATCAAAATTACATCTCCACGTAACAAAAATGTTTCCAAGGGGAAAGCCAAAATCTACATAAACTGTCAAAAAAAAAAAAATCTTCCATGTTTATTTCACTATTGATATAGAACATAAATTAAGGCCTCAGAAGAAGAGGGAAAGTGCATCTTTCAATTCGGTAGTCTTGGCATCAGAAGAAAGTGCTATATTGTTCTTCACACAAACCGTCCCCATTAGAGCTCAAGATGTTCTTTTCCTTTTAATCCTCATTTGTACCCCTTAGCCATTTGTTTGGAATTAAATTAACTGCAATTTGGAAAATGTGGATGAAAGGTAGTGCATTGAGTAGATATCACATGTTTCCTGAATAGTGCCTGTTCTGCCTCTTTCACAGCCATTCGTTGTGCCTGAAAGGGTGTAGTGTGTGAATTGTTGGACTGTCACTCTGCAGTGAAGTCTAGTAGCCAGTATTACCATGGAAACAGCAGGAAAAAGACAATTAACAAAATGGTTCTGATTTTTCTTATTTCTTGGGGGAAGGGGTGTTCATTAGTGATTTTTTTGTTTTCTTTTGTTATTTTCCAAGAAGAAACGCAGGGGAAGGAGTGGAATCTTCTTCTTAAATTAGATATTGTCATCACTGCAGGCCTAGTAATTCAACAGAAATGTGTGTTTGTTCAATAAAATGTGAGCTTTTAAGTGTTGTCTAGTCTTATTCCTCTCTTTCCCATCACAGAAAAGAAGTCTCAAAATATTCTTAGGTGAGCAACTGTTAATGAGCAGAGCCTGTGAGTTTAACCCTCACACATTCATTGGACTTTTAATTAGTCCCTCTCAGAATCACTCCTATGACAGAAACACAATATAGGCCTGAGAGGGGTTTAAACCAAAAGAGGGCTCTCTTTGGATTTTTAGCAATAGTTTAAAATCAAATAAGTTGGCGGAAAGTGCTGTAGGCTGCTGTAAAAGGCAGCTTTTTCTGCCTGAAGGACATTCCAATGCAGGGGTCCAGCTATAATTTCAAAGCAGTCAAGTTCACATTCTGCATCCAGAAGCATGTAAAAAAAAAAAAAAAAAAATAAAAAGGAGAAACTCAGGCCTTTAAACACACCTTTGCCTTTAAAATTGTTATTTTCCCTAACAATGTTACTAACCTTCACAAATTGTAATTTAAGGAAAAAAACCTGATGCAAATTCTATGCTAACATTTTATGTCAAACATTCCCAGAAGACTGAACTCTGGGTTGTATTCTTGTTGCATGGGTGTAGGGACTTCAGAATCAAAAAGAATTCCCCTCCCTGCTTATATAGATGAAGTCAAGATCAGTACCAGACTCATTTTCATTTACTGATCATTTCCAGAGTAGAAGCAATACACATAGGAGAAAAACTGATGGAGAGCATTCTGATTAGGCAAACCCTACTTCTTTATGCTCACTGGCAACTTAATTTTGTGTGCTACTGGTAGGTTTTGCCACTTATATACTAAAAAAAAAAAAAAAAAAAAAAAAAAAAAAAAAAAAAAAAAAAAAAAAAAAAAAAAAAAAAGACAGTTGTCTACAGTATTTGCTAAACACACCCTGGTAAATGTATTTTGCAATATATCACAGCTTTTGTTGGAATACATTTGTCCTATATTATGTATTTGAATAGCATCAATGCCTTTGGGAACAAGGACTCTCCTGGGCCTCTAAACTCCAAAGAAGTGCAATTAATAAACTACAAGAATAGCTGACCTGAGTTTTTTTAAGAAGGAAGTTGCTGTGAAGTCATGTGTTTGCTCTCTGAATAGCAACATGGAAAAGAGATTTACCTGCTTTGCTGTCCAACAAAGAGAATTATTTACAGGAGTGTGTCGTGTTTGAAGAAAGATGAACAGTGCAGGAATAAAATGACAGAACATATACTAAGAACATAATGCAAAGATTTGGGATGAGTTAAAAGTGGAAAGGTGAATTAAAAGTGGGAAAAAAATTAGATGGAAAGTTCTGGTCACTGTTTGTCTGTCCTAGGTAAATACAACAGACCTCTGAAACAAACCACTGTAACAATGGAGGGTAAGCCTACTGAACAGAAGCTGAAGGCATACCCTGACTGAAAGGATATACACCAGCAGCATTCAAGCAGGTGGCTAATAGAGAAAAAGAAGAAAAAAAATACTAAGAACAAAAGTTGAGGCAGCCATCAGGTTATCTGATTAATGAACACTGAACAACTCAGACTTATAAATCTGTGAAGTAGGAAGAGACAACATGGACATTTCTTTGAAGCACAGTATTGAACTAATGCAAAGTTTTGAATTAGTAGCTTACAGGGATGAAGCATGCATATAACTGTAAGTGGAATATAGCACTGAAGAGATACGAAATTCTTTTAATATCATGTCATGGCTAAAATTAGTTTCTGGGTTTTTGGTTGTGTTTTTGTTTTTTGTTTTGTTTTTTTTTTTCTCTGAATGAGGAATTTTCTATAGTCCTTGAGTTCTGATATAAGAACCTTTTAGCAATGTTATTATTACTACTATTAAAATATGCTTGTTGATGAAATCAAGGAGCAACCTTTGTTGTTAATCTCACCTATGTGGCTTTAGATTTTAGGAGATGTTAGCAGAAACCCAAGAAACGTGAAGAAGAGCAAACTCTTTACTTAGAGGTAAACCATCCTAAGATAGGCTTTTTTCCTACTTCCCCTCACTGTCGTTATGATTCCAACTATGCTCCATTCACTCCCACAAACTGTTTTACTTTAATTATTGGTTGAGGTAATTGGTGTTTTCATTGGGCTCGGCATGTTCTGTGCCTTACTTAGTCCTTAGCATTAACACTAATGCACTTGGAATCCAACACTTTGTAGGTTTTCCTGGGATTTAACTTGTTCAGGAGTAGACTGCAGGCTCTACCATCTTACTTAAAGATCACACAATCCAAATGATGAGAAAGGAGAGGAGTAAAGCACCAGGTAAAAATCTGAAGAGTTTACCATAAGCTCAAGTCAGATAAACCAAGTTTATTTGTTTGCTAAGTATGCAGGGTAATTAAGGCTAAAAGTAATTAATGAACATCTCTGTGGCCACCTATACCAAAGTATGTGTACATTTCTTTCCTACTTGAATTGTGGATTCAAATATCCAAAGCATTCAGAGATCATTTATTTGGACATGTTTGGAGAAGCACATTTTTTTAAACTAGTACACATGCATGTAGCTATTCTCATAATTAAATGTGAAAATTTATATAAGAGATTGCTTAAGGGTGATTTTTTGAAAAGAGCCTTTGGATTTTTTTGATAATTCTACTTTGGAGTCTGCAAATCTTTCTATCTATCATGGTCTCTGATAACCTCAATTTCTTTTTTTTTTTTTTTTAACATTATTTTGGACTCCACTGAACTCACAGGAGTCTCATCAGTAATATGCTGTCTGAAAACACTGTTTAGATAGTGATATCTTTGAATTGTTATGGTTTATGTAGTCCTGACAACAAAAACATAGTTATATTAGTGACTTGAAATATTGTCAGGAACAGTAAAACAGCAAGAATCTTCAGTCTGTTATCATGAGCTCTTATGCGCATGCTGGAGGTAAAAATTGGGCAGTGTTGACAATGCTTTTGTCAACACAAGCTTCATGGGATTTCCACCCTTCAGGTAAGTATCCTCTGCAGGAGGAAGACCTCAAGCCAGTTGGTTGGTGCCTGTCAGTAGAGGATTAACTAGTGGCAGACAATTGCCAAAGGAAACTGCAAACTTAAATCCAACTTGAAATAACTGGAAAAGAACATTGCAACTTTCCAAGTAAATCTGTGAGAGTGATACCAGTCACATTATAGATGATCTCTTACAACATTAATTTGCTCATTTTTATTGTGAGTGAAATTGCCCATTTGCTTCCACTGTGGAGGCACAGTGTGATTGTTACAGCATGATCAACTTGGTCATGAAGGAACATGTTCCTTCCACTTTGCATGTGCTAGACACCTCCCTGCCCTAGCCATGGATGTGTGGGAAAAGTTCTTCCCTATATTCAAAATTAAGTTCTCGTGTGCACTAAGGCCATTTTTCACCATAGAGACAGAGGAAAGTGTCATGATGAGTGATATTTCAAGTTCCTTTATAATGCTAAAACTAAAGTAGCCATAATGTGAATGAGAGGTATTCCCCAAGGGTATGGATGAAATATCAAACACAGAGATCTAGCATGGGTCCAGTTGAGAAGCTGATTGTAGAAGGATTATAAAGGTAGTTTTTATGTGTCAGTAGCACGTATGTAGGATTCCATGCCAGCAGAAGCCGAGAGACTTGCTGTCACAAATCCTATCCATAGACAGAAAAAAAAAAAAAAAGCTAATTGGATTAAAAAAAACAGATCATACTGTTCATTCTTGTGGAGACACTGTGCTAACACAAGTGTTACCTGCCAAATGTGCTTAATGTGCTTCCACCATCCTGCAGGTTTTTATTCTTGCCTCAAAGAGCAATGCCACGCCAAAGCAACATTCCTATGTAATTATACATTCAATTAAAGTAAGGCTGCCTTAACAACAGCTGAGTTCTCCATAATGGTTTGATGTCATGAAAAACAAACTCCCTGAAGAATAATGAGTCAACATCTGTACATTCCCCCTCTTCCCCTCTCGGTTCTCCTGGTAGCTGAGGGAATTTTCATTTGGGGCTGCTCAGACAATGTTGGGCCAACTTTATCCTTGGTCTAATTTCCATGGAGTGCTGCTGCATAAGACTTTAATTTAGTCTTATTATTTTAAAACAAGGTTTAGATATGCCACAAACAGTAATGTTATAAAAAATACCTGTAAAACTTTTATGAATCCATTTTTCAGTCTCTATCTAGTCAAAATCACACTTTAAATAGCTATGATAGAATCCAGCAGAAATTTAGACCTTATATAACATTCTATTAAGGAGTTTGTATTAATTCTTTGCTATACTTACGGACATAAAAAACCTTCTCATCTAAGCATAAAAACTTTGTGAATTTTAATTTTTAGACAAGTATTGGCATTTGAACCTTGAGGTAATGTCTACCTGGAGGTTAATACAACTAAGAGAGATTTGATGAAAGAACAGAAGACCTAGGCAATGCTCAAACTTCAAACAAACTAATATGAAAGTATTTCTCTGTTTCTAAGGATAGTTAGTTGTTGTTATTTAGGGGGGAAAAAATCAATCTTTGTACACTGACAGAAAAGCAAAACTCTTTAAAATAGTGACTTTTTTACTCCATCTGGACCTATACAAGAAAAGACTTTCCATGACATGCAATAATATGTCTTCAATCTAGTTTTATAGATTCCAGTGTCGGAAACTTTATGATTCTCTCCAGATCCTTTCCAGTCTTTCCAAGGTTTTTACCATTTGGATATTTTCTGACACCTGCCATGTCTGTTTCTTGATTTAAGCCTATTCTTTCCTATCATAGCCATCATAGACTAGAGAAAATGCTATTATTTTCCATTGTACAACAGTTTTGAAGACTGTTGTCCTCAATTCTTCATGCTGGAACCAGTACTTCATGAATCTCATATTCAGTTTATCATTTAATCTTCCATCTCATCTCCCGAAGTGAGTAAATCAACACCTCATTCTTCATGCCACCCCACTACATTGTGTAGTAAAGGATTCCTGAACTGGGTATTTTCTGCTTCCATTTTGTTCTCTTTTTCTCCAGTCTGCTATTGTAATTTTTGAGTTACAGTCTTGTTTCCCAATATATGTAACAGTCCCTCTGAACTTCATGACACTTGTGAGCTTAACACAGGTTTCTGTCTATTTAGTAAAGGTCTCAGTAGACACACATCTGGACAGACTCCAACAAAACAGCTAATTCTGCTCTTTTGCTTGACAGTGAATCCTTGATAGATATTCCATAAGAAGCTAAAATCCTGACTTCCTTCCCTCAGTCATGTTTGTCTGAACAACTGTGGTTCAGAATTGCTGATAATTTCCTTCAAAAATCAAGTGTTGTGCCTTTACTCTGGTGGTTATATATTCCATATAAATTACTACACATGGGTTGTCAGACATAAGAATATACTTTTTATTAATTGCTTTTGTTGAGTACAATGTTCCATTTTTTCTCACAATTAAACTGCACCCCTACTTTGTGGCCTTTAAAGAAGTGTCTTTGCAGACACTTGTTTCTTTGGTTTTCTAGGGTTCCTATACCCCAGCAGGAGAATTTGATTATGAACTTTTACCCTATTTAATCTTGTTTTTTTTTTCATTTATAGTGAAAAATGTGTAATGTTCTTTCTAGGTAAATTAACAGAGTGAACATTTGTCAGCGTGGATTGCTTATTGTACAATAGAGGACTTTTCCAACACATGGCCAGAGCTCCACAAGGGACAAGAGTAACCCAAAAAAGGAGGCAGCAACAGTATGATTAAGGATATGTTCCAATTTGTAAATTAAAAGTGTTGAATATTTTTTCCCCTCTTTTTCCCACCTGAAGTGTAGTGCCCATGGGCATTTCTAAGTGGGTAGGTCTGCAGACAAGTCAAAACTCAGAGAAGCCATGGTCCTGGATTTCCTCCATAAGCAAAAATACAAACTAAGCTGCTAAAGTTGGCTGACCATTTAATTAAAAACAAACAAACAAAATCCACATAAAACAAAAAAAACCAAACAAACAAGCAAAGTCCAAAGCAACAAAACCAAAAAGTCAAACCAAAACAAAATTCTGTGTAAACATATATAAATTGAACATGACCATGTAGAAATCATACCAAAGTATTGTCTTTATTGAGAGTTGTGAAGCTAAGGCAAAGCTTGTAACTCAACAGGATCTGAAATTAAACTTCCTTTAAAACGAGTCTAAGTTTAAGTTCTGTAAATTTATATAATTAAAGTAGGATAACAGGAACTTTAATGTCAATATAATCAGGTCCCAGGAACAAGTAAATCAGCTCTTTATAGGGATAAACAGTTCTTCCACAGCATAGAATTACACCTTTTACAGAAAAGGAAGTTAGAGAGACATAGAAGGATGAAAGAGGAGACTGTTAGAGACCTGATAATTAAAAGGGTCTTTTTCAAACACAAACAGAAGATTATGACTTGAGTTAAAGAAATAGCAATGCTTATATATGCACTTATTATCAACAAAGGTCCTTGCATTTAAGTAAAACAATGCTTATGAAGAAAAATAAGATGAGCTGTATGCAGAACTATTTTCAAAGCAGAATATTGTTCATGGATTTCCATAAAAAATAGTGGCTGTTTAGAAGTGTCCCTTTTAAATTATCATGGACTAAATCAGAGACTAGAATCAAAATATAGCCACACTCTGAAAAATAATGGTAGTGGAGGCTGCTGTTGTTTATGCATGTTGTTCACATTTACTCTGCAAACATATAGTTCAGTTTAATTAGCATGTGATTTAAAAGTGTTGATGTCGTGTGTTCTGTGTTGCTAAATGAATTTCTTCAAACTGGGGAATATGTAAATTCCTTGAAGAATTGTTTATACTACCAGAACGGCTTTCAAGTAATTTTGATGACAAGAATTAAAGTAGACAGTCAACATAGTTATTTTGAGGATATAATATAGTTGTGAACACAAGAGTGTAAATAACTTTTTCAAGAAGCTGAAGCAGTCTGTGAAAACAGCTGTACGGATTTTTTTAATTTTTTTTTTTTTTCATGGAACAGTGGAGTTTAATTGCAGCTTTTGTCCCTTCTCATTTCTGGGAGCCTAAAATAAGATGAATAAATGTGAAAAAAAGAAAAAAAACTCTCTTTCAAAGCACAGAGTATAATTTAAAACAGAAAAGATTTAAGAATTTCTGTATGTTTCTTCTCTGGGCTATAAAAACATTAAATGTCTGTAGCTCATTTATTTCACAAAGTGTATTTCTGATTCACTGTGGCTCTTTAGGAGTAAGATATGAATTACAGTGTAAATTACGCCTCTTTGAAGACAGCATATTTTTAATTGTCTGAATGGCAGAGGCAAAGTACTGTCAAAGGCTTGAATAGTTCAGAAAAATCTAGAAATATATGGACACTGAAATCTCCACTCCACAGAAATACTTGCGGCTTCAGAGTCAGTTTTTTCTGAAACAAAGTGGAAAAAAAAAAAATTTCTAAGACACAGAACTCCCAGGAAAAAAATATTAGATTAATTTTTAAAAATCAGAATATTAGACTGACATATTTTTCAGGCTTTTAATATTTTGAAAAACTGTTTTAAATAGGAAGTTACTGATGGATGAAAAAGCTAAAAAAAATTCTTGTCATGAGGATGTCACATACCTTTACTGTTTGTTTTCAGATTGGAACTGGGAGTTTTGGGAGGTTACTGGCAAGCCTTCCTCATTTGTGAAGGTGACTTCTTTCCTTGTTCACGACACTGACCCACTGAAGTCCCCTAAACATCTTAGTAGTAGAGATGTTCCTTTTTAGGCAGAAGATGGTGTTCTAATAAGGATTAATCCAAACAGAAGTATTTATCTACCTTTGGTTTGTTAAAGATTCTAGTCATGAGGTCTAAGACAGCTTCCTAAGTTTCCTTAGGACAAGGCAGAATCATTCATCTGTTGTAGTCAAATGTTTTTAATAGAAAGGATTTTTTTTTTCCTATTAGGTCTGTCTGCAGAGTGATTTGGATCAATAGATGCTGTACTTTTAAGTGGTTAAAGTTAGGTGATGTTAAACTCCTTTTAAATGTCAGAATAAACCATGTAGAAGAGAAAATCCCTTTTTGGTGTGTTAGCCAGATAACAATCCTTTGAATCCATTGTGTTCATTGTGTCACATCACACTAATTGATGATGATGTTGAAAAAAAAATTATTTTTCCTCAAAAGTAAAGTTAACCTACCCCACTGAACTACACAGTAATGCTACATAAGTACTATGTTTGCCAGGTCCTGTTCTTTTCTTTGGAATTCCTCTGAATGTCCTTCTGTTTATGTGATAAAATTCCTACCACTGAGGTACAGTAAAGTGCAGGACAGTGGACTTCTATCCCCAGCCTTGTCACCCATTTCCATCATCAGAAACACTGGTGGATGTTCACTCCTTTCATCAGATATGTGGATTTAGATAAAACTTCAGTATAATCACAACTAGCACGATACTCTCAACAAAAGGCAGTTCAAAGAGGGAGTGGAAAAAAATAACATCATGATGTCTTGAGAACATAAATCAGATGTGATAAAGGACAGGAAAAAAGGTATGGGAAGATAAGGGAAACAGAAAAGACTGCATAATGGATCATCTTTCTCAAGTAATTCCAGAAAATGAGAACCCAGAAAACGAAGGAGATCCAGCCCATCAAAATCAATGGAAAGTTTATTAGCTTAAGTGGTGTAACATCACAGGCTCTTTTTATCCTCATGATAAGACAACTGCCTAACCACATGAAAGAAACTGCTTCTCTACTAAGTCACAGATTAACTTAAAATTAAGGAATTTTGGCAAATATGTAAGGTTACCCTGTATCTCTTACCAGACAGACATATAGCTTAACACGCAATAAGTAGCTGTTCTAGGGTAAAAATCTATCCAGGTGCAGGCACCATTTTGTTATAATTTAATCAATATCTAAGGAACAAATATAGATGCTAGCTATCAGTCAAAATACAAAGAATAAGAAACAAAAGTCATATCCTTTGTACTTGCCAGATAAAATTTCTTTTCTTCACAAGGAATTTTGTGGACATTATCTTAACTTCTAAAGGCATTTTTTAAAAGTGTAAGCCTTGTATGTCCAGTTTCTGAGGCTAATACCTTACATAAAATGTACAGAATAGTTCCTGATCTTTTCAATACATATTGAATTCATGAGGTTTGGAGAGGGAGGAAGGAAAGAAACCCTACCGTTAATCTTTAATGTTGATGATTCAGACATGTCAGGTTTTAATACTGGTAGAAGAAAATCCAGAGATTCTTTAAAAAGCAGTTTGAGTTTTACTGATATACTGAAGAAATATAATCTACTGTCTTCAGTAGCAGCCAACATAATCAGCTGGTTCTGCTTTCCTTTCAACTAAGACACAAACTGTGATTGCTAGGTAACCTAGTCACTGATACACTGGTTCCCAAAGGCAAAGTAGACATCATGGAAATTCAGTGAAATTTCCAAGTGTACTACAGGGATTGGCTTGATCTTGGCTATCTTAATGACTCAAGTAGGACTCGTATTTATGACTGAACAAATAACACTTTTTTCTACTACAGAAGTGCTCAGACAAACTAATGGTTCCCACTGCATAGAAGTAAATAAAATTTAAATTTAGAGTCTTAGCATAATATCAGCTTTTGTACCTGTACTACAAGAACAGATGGAGTATGGGAAAAACTTGAAGTGTTAATTGATTTTGTTTGAATCCTGTTACCCTCTGTTTGGTGTGAATTGCTATGTTGTCAAAACATTAAGTTATATAAGGAATAGAGCAGAGAATAAAAAAAAAACAACACATAATTCTGTTGATATCAGAGGTGTATCTTCAGCTGGCATACTATGCTCACACTGGTTATCCCATCTCAGACTGCTGAAAAATAAGGGGAATAACAAAAAATTGTAGAAAAAACTGTTTTCAGAAAATAAAAACTTCCTTAGTAAAGAGATAACAGTGCAGAATTTCTGTTACAGGGAATTTGTTGAGTTCAAGTATTTGAGTGCTTTCAAATAGGCTGAGAAAACAAATATGTGCAGTAGTATGAAGAGTATTTTGGGTTTTGATAATTATCCCCAAAAATCAATGAAAGGAGCATTTATTTTTGTGCTTTACAAGGGTAAGTATTAGAAATTAAGACCTAATGTGGGGGAAGAGACTACTTGCTGCTCCAGTGAAGTCATGTCCCCTTCCTCTGAAGCACCTGGTATAGAGAGCTGATGTGGATAAGATTTTGGAATGATGGAATAAGATCTGATATAGCAATTTTTCTATATTACATATACCTAGGAAAATATCAGTAGAACAAATTAAGGCACACGGAAACCTCCCAGAAGCTCTGACTGCAACCTATGGATCACATATTTGATCATGTGTAATTCACATTATAATCTGAAGTGAAAAATAAAGACTCCGCAGGATTGCATGGTGTTTTCTTGTGTCAAGAATTCATACACTGAAGGCAGGAAGAATAAAAGAACATGATTATTAACCAGGCTGAAATTATTCCCTCACATCTTGCTTCAATGTTTTGTATTGTTCTCTTACCAAAATACTAGATACTAGATTTTATACCAGAGTTTAGCTCAAGTTTATTTCTGTAATAAAAATTTAGGTGTGCCTACAGAAAGTTTGAAACTAAACCTCTGTCCTGAACTTCTGTGTGAAGTTATTTCCCCTCCATAATAATACTTTTGACCTGTAAATAAATGAAAAGTTCTTTTACACCATAAGCAAATCAGTAAGTATTGAAGGTAGAAATAAATAATGATGGTTAAGGGAAATTTTTTTCTTTGTGAGACAACAACATATTTGACATCAATACAGGGCAGTACAATATTATAGTGACTATGGGAAAACATGGATTAAAAACCTGCTATCAGAGCCACCTCAAACTGCCCAACATAAAGATAGCAAGTCAGATGATTCTACCTTAGCAAAACCTAACCAAGAAACAAACACAACTAATTGAACCTTATTCACATAAATTCTTAGGAGGTGAATTATCACAACCTCAGGATTTTTTTTTACTTTGTTTGGAATATTTCTTATTGTTTGCAGGCATCTAAACATAGGAAGCATCTGGGGTTTTGTAGTACTTCTTGAATGTCCACTTTCCATTGTGGGATCTTTCAATATTATTCCTTTTAACTTTGATGAATAAAGAATATGAAATCTTCTGGCAAATTGCTTGCTACCATGACTGAGAGTATACATTTTAATTACCTTTTGTATCATTAAATTTATTTTTTTTTGCTGTGATACAAAATAACATGAGGAAATTCCAGCTTCAGGCCCACTGGTTCATTTGTAGAAATCTGTGGGGAAAAAACACCATTACAAAGAAATATTCCCTTTTCTCCCCCCTACAAGAAACCTGAAATACGTGCAGAAGAACTGCAGAACTACCAGTAGCTAAACGAAAATTGTTTCCTGTCCTTAGTGCTATAAATGGTCTTTACTTTGGTTGTTCTTGTAATCTGTGATGGTGAAAAGAAGGATAAAAGTGTGAAAAATGAATTCCTTCAGAATCCAGGTTTAATCTGGTTTTGTATCTGCCAGTTGACTGAGAGCATGTTTTCTCAGTTCAGGAAGATGAGTCAACTAATGTACTTTGTTCTGCTTCCTTCTAACCCTCACCTCTGAATGTATACAAGAGACTGATTCCTATCCCAGTTATTACATAAGGAACATTGCACTCTGACATAAATAAACGTTACATTCTTAAGCACTGTATAGAAATCCTAAGGCACAGGACATTTTAAGGACTAGAAGTATATCTAAATATTCATAATAGTGTATGTCTTCATTTTCTCTCCTGAACATTCATATTGTACATGACCAAATTTGATTACTGGCAATCTTTAACTTGATTATAACTAAACTTCTTTTCAAGGTTTAGAAGGTTTGTTTGGTTTTGTTTTTGTTTTGTTTTTTTTTTTAATGCAAAACATGAAACCCTATTGCTCATTTTGTGCAACTAATTGTCATATAATTACTGATGCTTCCCATGTGTGCCTCATCAACTCTGATTTCATAAAGGTAATTTTAAAGGTAGTGAAACTGGAGGCAAAAGCAGGTTTTGGTCAGCCTGAGAAAACAAAACGCCTGCTGGATTACAGTGCAAAGAGAGAAGTGGAAAAACAGGTTTGCCAGGAGAGAGTAATTGAGAAAAGCTTCTACATGTATCTGAAGGAAATGGAGAACCAAAAATCATTTAATCCTGTAGAAAGTCAGATTTCCTGTCTTTGATATTGTTCCCTTTAAGAGGAGATATTAAGGAAAACAAAGGAAACAAAATCTTGGAGTTCTTTTGAAGCTGAAAGAGGAGGTTATATTATTTAGTAAAATACCAGCCAGGTATTTTTCCCCACTTCTGAGCTTTGGCTCTCACTCAAAACATAAAGAACCAAGCAAATGAAAATGTGGAGGTGCCTTATCACCTTTGTTTCCTGTTTCATAAGGAAGTCTAAATTATATGGGTGAGAGAGGATGCTAATCAACCTGAATCATCTGTGGTAAAATGTACCTTTTATAACATAATCTGCACATTTTGTTTTTGTTGTTCCAGTGTTGTAACTGAACTGCTCTTGGAACTTTAGAAAATAGTCATGCAAGTGCTCTTCAGACTGCACAAAGTTGCCATAATTGTAAAGTTTGATCCTGCTTTTACTGAACAAATGGGAAACAGTACCTGAATTTCAATAGAAAGTGAGCCACACCTTCAATGATATGAATTGTAAGGCTCTTTCTTCTATCTCCAATAACTACATTAGAGATATCCAGGGAGATCTTCAGAATTTGCCTTGATAGTGAGGATGTAAAAGAAGAAAGCTATGTCTCAAAGGAAGAGCAAGTATTTTAAATACTACAAAAGGCATGTTTTAATATTTCAAAAGCTCAGAAAAAAAAAAAAACACAACTTTTTTCAAATAAGGGAGATGCATTCAGGTTTTAATGTCCTGCTCAGTGTGCCAGAGGATACTTTGAGAATTATATCCTTCTACAACCTTTATTTCACCTGCAAAAAGAAGGCCTTTCAGGGCTTCCTGCCAAGGATGCCAAGTTGCTGAATTCTTATAGAAAATCTATATCCAAATTGAGAACAGGGAAAACATGAGCGTGAAAATATGGAACAGTCTTCAGCTGTACATCAATGAAAGACCATCCTAGTGGCTGCTTTCCCAGCCTCCTGCTTCATAAACTAATTCATCTGTGACTGTAGGAGTACAAGATGTTTAGGGTTCTCAGTACAGTGATGCAGTCAATTATATGTCAGGAATTCTGAGGGAAATTAATCAGGAAAGTGAGAAATTATCAATAATTGTAACATCAATTTTTGAAAGAATCAAAGCAACTAATGTTCTCATAGCTCATTTTAAAGTGAAAGAAAAATTCCCCTGAGAGAGGAACATGGAGTTAAAAGAAAACAGACTTTTTCCAGGCAAATAATTATAATTTATTTACAATATTGTAGAGAAAAAATATGTAAGGTGTTTTATTTAAATGTATAGCATATATATATTGTGTTTAATAGTCACATTTGGTTACAGAAATAAAACCAGTATAGAATATTACCTGAGGGTCCAATGGCTCCTGAAGAGAAAGTTATAAAAGATTGTCTAAGGTTTACAGGAAAGCATCTATAATGAAAAAGAATAAAAAACAATACCATCATTTAGGCTTCTTTTACACTAGCTCCTGAATGTTCTTATCTTTACAGATTACAACAGCTGCAAAATGGACTTGGGGAAGTCTTCCATGAAGGGTTTGAAGCAGACCTGCTGCTGATGCATGAAGAAGGTGTTTAGTGATACCCTGCATGGTCTATAGATATGTCTGCCCTGCAGTCAGGTGTCACTGAAATCGCAGTAGCTTAAATAATGAGAGGAACAAAAATGTGGGAGTTGAGCTTCAACATAAACTAAAAAAAAGTTTACTTGAGAACCAGGGTATATATTTGGCAACTATAACCCACACTGTTTTATCTCTTAATTACAGGTATAGCCATGCCTTGGGGTAATAATACATTGCATGCAAACTGGAATCTACAGTGAAATGGCTGCTAGTCTCCTGTCTTTTCCATACTGAAAGGACCAGCTACTGTTAGAAAACACTAGGAACTTTCTCTCACCTAATTTCAAGTGTCTAAATTTAATCCCCTTAGACTGCCTGTACAACCTAGGCACCTCCAGAGCTGTGTTGCTTCACTGCTTACACTTGCCTGAATTGCAATGGACTGAATCACACTCTGGAGGTATTTATTTTTCCCCCCACTGACCAAGAAGAAAATCCTGGGAGTTTTGTTTCAGCCTTGGCTATCTCAATTAAGGCAAAGAGACCCCACACAGTACAGCAGCATAAATCTTTGACAATGAGTGTTCAGTAACAGTTGAACAATTGGAAATTGCTGAGAGGGAATTCGATTTTGGACTTGGTAAGGGTCAGGGAACTGTATAAAAGAGTTCAAATTCTATTGTCACAAAAAAATTGTATCTGTTTAGTTATACATTTCATTTGTTATGATGTCTATATAGCTGGAATCCAATTCCTTTTCCTAAAACAATTGTTTCCTCTGCTGGGGGGGCAATTATCCCATAATCATAGCACAAATTATCCAAATGAGATGATGACATATTTTACTTTATCAGCTTCTACAGAAAGTCCCTGGGATGTAATCAACTTAATACAATCCCAGTGCAGTCTAGAGATTTGACTACTAAATCATAAAAAGATTTTGTTTGTCAATAAACTGTGACCTATTCAGATCAGATTTGTAGATGTTAAAAAAAAAAAAGAAGACATGCAGAAACACCAAATGCATCTTTCCAGGTGGAGTGACAGCAAGCAAGAGGTTTCAAATACTAACTTTCAGTTCCTAAAGCTAATGAGTTCCAAGTTTAAAATCCATATATGAAGAGCAGGAGAAGGTCTAGGAAGCATATGCAAAGATATACAGATCAGTTTGAGGACTTGTATGTACCTCAAACATGAGGAGAGCCTGCATATTCAGAAATTGGTTATTTTTTTCCCAGATATAGAAAATGATCTAATAAATAATTATTTCACCTTTCCTCTGAAAATTTGTACACATGCTTTTGTAGTCACTGAGGAGAATTATTCATCTCACCTAATATTAGGCAGAAAAGAGGTAGATATCTAGATGTTTGTCTAAACTGGTGTTTGTCCCAAACAAAACCTGACAAAGTGGGTGAAAAATAAATAATATGATGACTTCTTTTTTTTGGAGACCAAATTCCTGACTTCCTCTAGTAAAGCTCTATATCTTCTCACTGCTTTACGCAGAGATCAGTCTATTATGCTGCTTGTATGAGAACACAGACCAATCAGAAAAAAAAGATTTGAAAAAAAATCTTCATCTTCTATTTTTGACTTTACAATCTCAGTCACATATGCCCACCTATACTTATGAAAAAATTCAGTGTCTAGTGTTATATAGTAATATGCGTGTTTTAGTCTACAATAACTAAATGTACATTTGTAGAGTTACAACTACAGTAAGAGTCAATATTAAGTAGTAAATAGATGTGTATTGCAACAGTGTCATGAAGGAGAGGGAGAAAAGATTCCCATCCTATTTCATTACTAAACCCCTCCAGCTGGTTTTCTTGGCGAGAAGCAGCAGCAGAAGAGATATGTGGAGGATGCAGCTTAAATTGACACTCTTGAAAATGTAAATCTGCTTGCAAAGAAATGTATAAACCCTATAGAAAAACTGGATTCTGCCAAGTGATTCATTATTTTAATGATTTCCTGCTTTAGTGCACTTCCTCTCTCCCTTTGTGCAAACTGTAAGGATTTAGCCTTACAATGAAGCTTTTATAACTTTCTGGATCTTGGTCATGTTGGCATATGGGTCATTCCCTTTATGTCAGGACAAGAAGAAGGTGGAGAACAGTTGTCCTGTGGGATAAGAAAAAAATTCAAAGCCACGCTGGCCAAGTAGTGCTCTGAAATACGGTGTGAGCTGTTTTTTCCCTTAGGAGCTGAATGCTGGCAGGTAGCAAGCACGGAGGAAACCTGAACGTGTTTAAATGCTATCTGTTCCAGCAGATGTCACTAAGAGGCAATGCTGTTTATAGAATGGCCAAATTGGAGAAAAGTAGGTATTTTTAAATCACAAAAGTATGGAAAAGCTTTTCCTAGCTATCAAAGAAATGTTTCAACACTGAAATATTTTTTAGCTCCCAAATAGGACTTTACTTTGGATGCAGGTCAGGAAATAAACTCCTGGTTTCCACTACATTTCAAAGGTTATGGTAATATGTATTCTTTACAGGAAACTGCATGTAGATCAGGAGACAAGCTCAATACCATTGCTAAGGAAATAGTGAAGGTTTTAAAGAAATAGATGTGTATCAATCTTCATAAATTGTGTATTTCCAAAGGAGAAAACTGCAAGAATTTTTGAATGCTTCAAAGATTTAAACTTCTGAGGGAAATTTTTTGTAGTAATACCAGTAGTAGTATTAACACTATTAGTATTACTAAACTTTTATTTATTTAAAATCTTCTGATAATAAGGATTATAAAATCTGAAACATTTGGAGTATAGAAAGAGAAAAGAAATTATGTATTCACAGGTGAATATCATGCCTGTATAAGCTCCCTGAGACAAGGAACACCTCCGCTGTTTGGCTATGCAGCACTAAGCACATTGATGTCTCAGTCCATGACAGTTACTGTGGTGACATCCATTAGTGGAGTCCATTGCAAACAGAAGATGGACCATTATCTCAGGTCACAGATTAATCCCTATGTGGTTTTATTCAGAACAAAGCATAGGCTATGCTTCTGTTTGTTGTTCAATCTACTCTTTTTAGCAAGAATGAAATTTGCATTAATTGTTCGTGTGTTTCAGTTAATGGGCAGAGTTTGAGGTCAGGGATGAGAGCAAAGAAGGTGAGAAGAAAGAGAGCAAAAAGCTTCCAAGATAAAACTAACACTTTCCCCTCCAAACAAGAGGTGCAGCCTGCAATCCCAACAGTGCAACCAAATGTTTAGAGGTCTGCAATAGAAACACCCAGTTAACGGTGCGAGAGCAACATGAACAGATGGTGCTATAGCCCTCTCATATTCCCTATTTCTACACCCACCACCACCTGCTATCTAATCCCCTTTCATTATTCAGCTTCCTATTAACAAATTATTACATTCTCACCTTTTATTTGTTTTTGTATTACATCAAGACCATATATGCTCACAATCTGGGTTCATACTACAAAACTTTGTGCTGTTTAAGGATCCTTGACTTTCTAAATTTGTGAGAGGAAAGGCAGGCCCTCAGCTTCATTAAAAATATATACAAGTATCCTCTGCCCCTTGAAAAAACATACAAGAAAACATATCACTTATTAGAAAGGAAACAGCAACATGTAAGTATGCTATGCAAGGTTAATAAACTTACTGTCTCATTTTTGCTGTACCCTCACAGCTCTTTAATTAGAAATGCAAAAACCCCTGAAGATGACTTGAAGAACATAAATTCAGTTTCTTAGATTTTTTTTTTCCGACATGCCTATGGTCCTGACAAACATCTGTGTCTCATCAAGAATTTGTCTTCATAAGGAGGTCGTTAGTATGCCCCTAATTGTGGGTTATGACTGTCCAAATTTTGAAGATTGCAAATGTCAGCAGTCTGTAAAAGCACCACAGCCTCTCAATTTTAGAAAGGTCAGTAGGACCCTATTACAATCAAACGTTCTCTGCAGGCTTCATAGTTCAAACCTCCATTATTCTTTGCTCTCTATTCCTCTTCCCTATTCCTTTCCCAAACACCCTGTATGAATAAAAGGATCATCATTTCAGTGGAATGCAGCTACCCCTTGGATGGAAGAAATCAGTTCAGGGCCAGTAGCACTACAGTACACAGCCATTTCCAGCAGCCAAAATCTGCCCTTGGATGCAAGTCAGTGGAAACATGCACATTCAGTGGTAGACTCTGGCCTCAGAAGGAGAAGCAAAGAGTAATGAGAACAGCTGAAACTGCCAAAGGGATTTAGGTTGGCAGAATGTATTTAACCTAACTTGGCATGTGATCAGGATACAAGAAGCTAATAGCTCATTGCTTGGAAAAGCTTATTCTTTGTTTTATACCAATGTTCATGATATTGGTTTCACATCTTATCGGTTAGCTCCAAAATAAAAAGAAATACCAGTTTCCATACTGCTGATATGTGTGAACATTTGTTGCTTTGACTCATTGCAGATCATGACATCAATGAAACCACCAGTTTGTGGGTTCTCCCTGAAGGTTCCCCACTTACCAGCCTGGCCTTCAGTTCTGCCCTTCCCCATGGAACGTTGGTACAAAGTGAGTTAGATGGAAGAACAACCCTGCAGGAACAAAGAGATGCCTCTGACTCTGCCAAGCCACTGGAGAAGCATGTCCTTACAGAAGGGTTTGCCCACTGCACCAAACCTGGATAGAATATCAAATAGTGAAAGAAAAGGACTGGGAATGTTCATATTATCAAAATTGCAGAGTGTCTGTATCAACAGCCTTGAGAATATCATATGCATTACCAAAATCATGTAAAATTGAATAAAACTGGCTTTTTGCTTAAAAATTTCATTTTTATATAATAATCAAGCCATATATAAACTCTTATTTTCATTATTTTGCTTCTTCTCTCTTCAAAGCACTCATTATAATCCTCATTCAAGTCTCTACCATGTCAGTGCATTTACTAGTGTCTCTGCTTTCATCTGTGTATAGTCCCATGATGTCAAAAAAAGGTTATAAATAGTAAATATGGAAATGGTTGAGTAGGGTCTTCTGAGAATGTGTAATATTTGGCTTCAGAAATATTTTAACTGGTCATAACTCATAATAAGAAGGCTAGACTTTCTGAATTGAAACTTTTCCCAGCGCATGAATGTATATGTTTCTTCATTCTCATTTGAAGCAGATTTTTAATTTTGTGAATAAATATGACAGTACTGCAGTCATCTTAAACTGTATGTCTTCAATTTGAAGGACTATAGAGTCCCTTCTAGGAAAGTTATTAAAAGCTATTATAGAAAGCATAACTTCTGCCTGTAAACTTAGTCTTTCTGCAGGAGTGTGTGTCTTTAGTGGAAGATGGCTTCTAACAATCAAATTTAGAAGTGATTAATTTAGATTAAGCTGGTAAAGTTGACTCTTAGAGGCAACTCATCTATTTGAATCCCATGAAGGTGAAGTTGGCCCAGTAGTAAAGGCCTGATCGTTTCCAAGGTGCTGGGCACAATACTTCCCATTTTTCTCTGTGCTCAGTATCAGCACCTCTCTAGTGCTTTGCCTTTGCATAAATATTTTAAGAACCATAACAGCGTGATATTAGTACTTGATAAAGAAACAATAAAATAATTGATACATAAATACAGAGTTGGATAACTCTAAAGATGTACACTCTTAATTTCATAGATAGATTCCTAGATCTACAACCACAAATGTTACAAGAAGTTGAAATTCCATCTGTTTTTTAAGATACTATATTTCAAGACTAAATCTATATTAAAAGACAATTCTAAATCTCAAATTTTTCCTTACCAAGCACAAATCTTGTCCTCATTGTTCTTTCCCAAGTCTTGGCCTTGATATACACTATTTAAAAAGCCGACAAAGAACATGAATTGGTTAAACTCTGGGAATATTTCAGCCTACATCTCAGCAAAAAACCTTTATCTGAAACCAATGAACTTCTCAGGACCATTGAGAATTGACCAGAGGGGCCAATTAGGTGTTGCAGTCTCCCTGATTCTGTGTCAATAATTTATAAATTTAGAGAGCAGGCAGGTTTTTGCTGTTGGTTTAAAATTAAAGTGCCAGTTCTTAGAAAGTCTGTGCCACTCAACTGAGCTCAGTGTACCAGCACAGATCAAAATCCAGAGAGGATGTAACATAAATAGTTATGTCACGTTTTCAAACATATTCTTTCCTTCCAAACCCAAAATTTAGTTCATCATTGAAAAGATATTAATAAGATATCCGTATTTTTTATATAGTGAAATAGCTACTTTGTTTTTCTTTTCAGTCCAAACAGTGTTGGAAAAAGGAGAGATCAGTTTTACAGCAAAGGCAGGCACATAAGAATGTTTTTTCCTCACAACAGCAACAACCAACATCTTAAGGCACTTTTGGTCTCCTTCACATTGCACTCTGTAGTTTTTCTGACTGCCTAAGAAATACATTTACTTCTGATGCCATAGACTGCTTTTTGTGTTGGCTAATGTTATTTAACTGAGAATTACCCATGGAAATTAATGTGGTAGGTGACTTTGCCCGTAAGTGCAGAAGGCAAGTATCACAGATACCAGAGCCACATTGAGTTTACTTATTTCTACCCTCTGCTGGACAAAGTGCTTATTTACATACTTGCCAAAATTGAGGGAGATTAACTGTACATTCTGGTAGGCAAAAGCCTGACATTACTTGGCTGGGTTGAGTTTGCTCACCCATTTGCCAGAGGTCAGTAAGGGTACCTAAACCAAAGACTTTTAGGCTATGTTGCACAGAAAATTTGCTTTTTGGCTCCAGAGTCAGCTGGGCACATGCTATTGCTCTTTTCAGCTGCTGCTGAAATCTCTGAACGCATTTTTTTGCCGAAGTATGTGTAAAAGCCTATCAGTCTTCTGTGCTGACCACTTGAAAACTAATTAGAGTGTATTCATGCATTCCAAACATTACTTTTGTGTATAGAAAAATTTTTTTGGCCACTGTTGAAGACTCTCTACAGTGGCAAATTTGCAGTGGTTCACCCTTATGCTCATGGATTGAAAATCCCCCAGGAATGATCCAGAAGCCTCATCTAAGAATTAAGATATATAAGTTCCCAGAGTATCATTTATTACTATTAAATATCTGCAATATCCTAAAAAGATAGTGCAGACAGCAGGTTTCAGGAGACCCAGGGAAGAGTATGCCCATGGAGATACAGTTGATGGGGTCCAGTATAGTATAATTGTTTTCTGATAGAGTTTCCATTCAATATCAGCCAAGAAATCTTGAGTTTCTTTAAATATGTGATCTAATAGAAAGTGATTGAGTTTGAAAGCATGATAATCCTCTTCTGAAACTACTGTATCTGGGTATCTCTGGCAAACTCTAGTTATTATGCACAAATGTAGGATGAGACCTGACTAAACTCATTTTCATGAGGTGTAAAAACAATGTATTTATCTCAGTCCATTACTGAAATCCAAGCATGGCTTAGTCCACAAAGATTCAATTCATCTTTCACAGCTAGAAGATAAATTTGCTTTCAAAAAAAATCTTTTTTTTTAAAGACAGCTTGATGGGTTTAAGGCTATGTCTTTTTCCATCAAAATCAAAAGTTAGCTTGGAAACATAAGAGACTGTAAATTAAATTTAGTGAATACCATTTTATGATCCATCCTGATGCATGTAATTGTCCTAGGTAGAAAATACATCTGTGGTAAAGTGGAAAATTGGAACATTATGGAGTTTCCACTAGGCTCCCTTGTTAGTGAATCTAAACTAATCTTTAGAGAATTCCTGAGAAAGCATGAAGAGGTTTCTTCTCCCAAAAAAATAAAAGTGCTGAGCAAGTGAAAATGGAACCAGAACAGACTCTTCCACTTTGCTTTAAGGATTTAGATATGTTATTTAATTTGATTTCTGCAAAAACAAAACTAAACAGTGATGGCAGCTGATTCTCCCTGGAGTATCTTGTAATCTATATTAAGTAAACTTAATACAGAATGTAAAACAAAAGTCTCTCAATGAAAAGTTGTTGCATACTGGTGGTCAAACTGAGTTATCTGGACAGATTCACACACATAACACTTTAGTTAAGCTGTGGCTAAGGTTACCCTCCTGTAACTGCAGTATAGTGTATCCATGCGTGATACAATTTTAAAATAACAGCCAAAAAACTGCAGCCAGCCAGCTTTGGCAGGACAAAGCTCAGCGAGGTCTAATTGACCTAGGTGTTTATCCAGATTTTTTGGACGGATTTTTCAGGCTGCTTAATGCCATACCACTAACTTCTTTTAACCCTTCTTTGAGCCTCCTAGGTGATTATTAATAATGTATATCATGAGTAAAGGCTTCAGAAGGACATAAATGAGATCAAGACCTCACACCACAGCAGATGGAAAGGAGGACAGAGAAGGAAGATCTCCCCTTTTCATCTTGTCACCTCAGCCCCTCTCCTGCACCCAAATGACCAGCCCCATGTGGGCAGGGTGATCCTCTCTGTTATGAGACCTCCAGAATTTAAAGAGGAACACAGATCACAAAAGTATTGTAACCCTGATCATTTACTAGTTTTATCACGTTCTGCCATATATGAAGGATAGCTGGAGGCTTTAAAGACTGCAGTCAGCAAAACAAACTATACCTAATTAGAGTGCCAAGAGCTAGGTGTTTCTAACCCTGATTCCCCATGAAAATCTCTCATGGATTCACACAGCTTTGCTGTGAATGTAGTCTGTACCACAAAATTGCTGGAGATAACTGTTTCAGCATACTTGTTCAAAGACACAAGACCCATAATTTTACACCAAATTGGCTCTAATTGCCAGCAAAAGCACTGCCTGTGCTGAGGCATTCTCTAAGGGCTTGTCTTCACTGCACAGGAACTCAAACCCTCCCACTGTCCACAAAGTAAAGCCCTCTGACCTAGGGCTTTAAATATGGACTAATTTATCTGGCTAGGATTACCTGCTGAGAAAACCATTGAGCACTAATGATCTATCTTTTCCTCTTCCCAACTCTGAATAGCAGACTGGGGAGCACGGGAACAGATTCCAAGTAGAATGGGTAGAATGAGAGAAGTGGAGGGAGGTGTCTACAAAGCTACAGGGAGAAATTAAGATAATGGAGAGAGGCACCAGAATACAAGCTGCTGGTAGAAGTTGCTGAGGGGAAACTGTTCTGAGGCACCAAAAGGTATCATGGCAGTTTTAAAATAACTTTTCCAACTGCAGGATGGAAAAAACAGTCCACTAGTCAGTCCAATAGAAAACCTGGATTCAAGTATCTATTCTGTCAAAGATTTTCCTGAGGCAGTCAGCTGGCTTTTTTTATGCCTTAGAGACACAAAATGTAGCTACACTGCCTTTTTTCACTCATCTGCAAAATTAGGAATGACAGTTCTTCACTACTTCACAGAATATACTAAAGACTTTAAATTGCTCTAACGTAATGGTAATAGGAGCTGTAGAAGCACCTAAACTGGCAGGCTTTTTCACTTACTAATGAAAGTAATTTCTTTTAAGGAAGCTGCTTTTTCTTTTCCTATTCATGGGTTTCCAAAGAGAAGAGATCTCAGTGTTCATTAATACCTGCATAGTACAAGTGTTAGTCATCAACAGTTTGCTCTAAAGTGAAGATGTAATAACATGAAATTCTTTATTAATATAAGGAAATGACATAAACTCCCTTTAAATGTGGAGACAGACACCTAAAGTTCAGAACCTGAAAGTAAGAAATTGCCAGTGACTGAACTTGTTGCTCTAAATGGCAACTTCCCAGTGCTGCCTTCTCAATGGCAGCTACCAAGGACAACTGCCTTAAAGGTTTTCTAGAATTACCAAGAGTATACAAAGAGAAACAAAAATGATTTGACAATAGCATTTATGCTTCTAGTTTTGTTTTTTGAGCATAGAAATATCTCAGTTCCAATGAACAAACCAGAGAATTGAGTAAAGGATCTAATGATTAATGTTATGTTTGCTTTGGGACCATCTCTGGAGTGTCAGAGAATATGAGAAATATGTGCCCCAAAGCAGTGGTGTGACTGGGAATATTTCATAAGAAAAGGTTAAGCACACTGTGGGTTTTGTTTTGGTTTGGTTTTTTATCTAAAAAATGATCATATGCCATCCAGGTCACATAAATCACAATTTCATATTTCATTTTCTTAGCTGTTTGAAGACTCAAGACAAGTCAGGAAAGGATTACTGAGGCTAGTTATTATACTTGAATTTCTGTGAGGTATCAGACAGAAATGTTGATAAAATAATGGAAGCAGGATTTAGTTCTCTCAGAAAACTTCTAGACATAAGAGTCTGTTTATTTATCAAGCAAGAATAAAGCACTCCTTTCTGGGATGGAGAGAAAAAATAGTTGCCAATCGAATTATATATTGCAGTATCTCCAAAAGGGAATCCATACTTGGGCTTGCTGAGCATGCAGAACAGAGAGAACAGAATTTTCTATTCTGGTTCTGCTTGCAGCTAGTGGTGCCAACCCATCTCCCATGGACTCAGTGGCTGTGTGTCATTTGACTTGAAGGAGACTTGGATCAGGACTCTGGGCATCCAAACTAATGTGGCCCATCAGCAGTTAGTTTTGCCCTTGTGCTGTTGGAAACTGGATTATGCCATTTAACTTTAATATCTCTGAAGTAGTTCAACAGCCTCAAATGGAAAAGAAATACATAAATGCAAAGACAGAAGTATGAAGTGGAAACCTACTCAGGATTTCTGCTTTATTTGCGCTACTATCAGGAATTTGGTGACCCAAGTCCAGCTAAATCACTGTTTACCTTTGCATGACTGTGAAAATTACAGTCCTTAAGGTAACTTATTTAGACTAAAACATCAACATTTCCTTCGTCTAGGTGGCCTTATTCTCAAATTACCATTATTATATTGTCAATGTCAACAAGAAGCAGGGAAATAAATGAAAAAAAAATTCTTAAAGTTTTCACTTTTTTTTAACCCTCTAAACTGAGACAAGGAAACAGCAGAAATCTGATTAAGTTTATGTCATTAAAAAAAACCCAAACAAAACCCACAAACAAACAAACAACAAACAAAAACAAACCTCCAAAAACCAAAATTAAACAAACAAATCCCTCAACTGATTTCCAATCAAAAATGAATTACTATGTAGTTAAAAGGGCAGAAATGTTAATGTGGCCAGTTATGAAAGAAATTACCTTCTTGATTCTGCATTTCTCACTCTACACATCTTGACAGTGAATTAGCAAGAAGACACATCTCCCAGAAAACCAGAGTCTGAAGACCAGATTAGTTACTGAGGCAGCTGATGCTTCATGTCCTGGAAGAGAAGCTCTGTGCTCCCTAGGGAGTACATTCCTTCAGTCAGGTTCCAGTATGGGTAAATTTACTACATTCTAGCTTCAAGGGTATCCTAAAGCATTGCAGGTGCTAGCTAGGAACACAAGGTTCTTCTCTTCAAGATAAAAAAAAAGCAAACTCCTGTGTGCATTCCCAGCTGAGATAGTGGACATCTTTCCTTTCTTCCAGAATTACTGAAGCAAGACACTGTGAACTTATCCTATGCATTTTCCTTTCCCATGAATTCTTCTGCTTCCATCTTCACAGACAGCCCAGAAATACAGGATCAGACGTTTTTACTGGCAGATTTCTGATATTCATTTACACTTATTTTTAGACCAGGATCTGTCTGTGGAACAGCACAAAACTAAGCCTCAGACCCTGGGATCAGGCCCAGCCTGGACAGGATGAATCAGTGGGGCGAGGCCAATTGTATGAGGTTCAATAATGCAAAGTGCTGGGTCGTGTCTTTGGGTCACAGCAACCCCAGCCATTGCTCCTGGCTGGGAGAAGAGTGGCTGGAAAAGGGCCCAATGTAAAAAGGATGTGGGGATGCTGGTTGGCAGCTGCTGAACATGAGCCATTGGAGTGCTCAGGTGGATAAAAAGGCCACTGGCATCCTGAACTGTATGAGAAATAGTTTGGCCAGCAGGACCATGGCAGTGATTGTCCCTCTATATTGGGCACAGGTGAGGCCACACCTCAAATCCTGTGTCTAGTTCTGGGCCCCTCACTACAAGAGAGATGTTGAGGTGCTGGAGTGAGTACAGAGAAGGACAACAAAGTTGGTGAAGGGTCTGGAACACAAATCCTATGAGGATCAGGGTTATTTAGCCAAGAGAAAAAAAGTCTGAGGAGAGATATTATCATTCTCTACAACTAACTGAAAGGAGGTTGCAGCAAGGTAAGGCAGGTAGTGACTGGACAAATGAAAATGGCCTCAAGTTGTCCCAGGGAAAGTTCAGGTTGCATGTTAGGAAAAAAAATTATTGAAAGAGTCATTAAGCATTGGAACAGGCTCCCCAGGGAAGTGGTGGAGTCAGCATCCCTAGAAGTGTTCAAAAAACAAGTAGACATGGCACTTCTTGATATGCTTTAGTTGACATGGTGGTGTTTGGTCAAAGGTTGGATTTGATGATTTGGAGGTCTTTTCCGAAATTAATGATTCTGTGAATCTGTGTGTTATGGGATGTATCAGAATTTGACTAAGTGTGTAACCACCTAGTCTTAAGCCACATGGAGTCATATATATATATATATATGCACACATATATATGCTTTGATTATTTTTATTTACATAGAAGTTAAACAATTATTCTAAAATATCACCAGTAATTTTTAGCTTTAGTATGTTACAAATTTTATTTTTAACAATCTGTGTATGACTACTGGTCACGTAGACATTGACCTTTAAAGGCTGAGTTTGTATGAGGTAAATTCTAAGGTTTATTTTATACAATAAACCTGAGAAACTTGGAAAAAAAAGGGAGAAAAATCTATATCATGAACATTTTCCTTTTCCATTTTCCCCTGCTTCACCCACTGGACTGCAGAGGAGATTACTCCCTTAACAGAAAGAAGAAGCATATGTCAACTTGCCTCACCTACAGAGCCTTCAGGCAAAATGCATCACTTTTTTGGGACTGTCAAGGGCTGAATAAATCAGAGATAAGTGGGTTAAAATGTCAGCACCCACTGGGACCAAAATAAACCTACCATATTTATTCATCCAAGTGAAATCCTATCTGCAGTACCACTAGTACTTCATTCATTCATTTATGAAGGCAACATAAAACTCTTAATGATTAATTTTAATTTTTTTTTTGTTAAAAAAAGGAGCAAAAAACCACAATGAATTGTTGGGGGGTGGGTTTCCCCTCCCATTGTAATAAGCCTGTGGAAGTTATCTTGTGCAAAGGTCAGATAAGTGTGATGTGAAAGATGGTGCTAAAAGGCTTTCAAACTTTGTTTATTAATAGATATAACCCTTTCACCCCTGCTACATCTGTCACCTCTAGGTTAAATATCATTTATCTTGCTGGTCACCTGACTTCTTGTTATGAGTACGAGGAAATGCCACAAAAAAAACCCCCGTGAACAGTCACAAATCCATTATAAAAAAATTGCAGGAGAAGAATTGCCTGAGCCCTTCTAGTAAAACATAACCTAACATGGAGTAACTAAAGACACTGAGGGTAGCCTCTGGCTTTAAAAGCATTCATTAAGCCATTGATCATTGAAGACAACACACAGTGACCTCACACAAACACAATGTAAACTCCCAAACTCATTGATGGCATTCCTACAGCTCTGTCTGAATTTATATTGCCTCTCTGTAAACTGTTTGACATAAGCAGTGAAAGATGGAAACAGAAAAGGGCCTCTTCAATATGATGAGCATACCACCAAATGCAGCTGGATGCAAGTGAATTAACTTGTAGCTTACTTTGATGTTCAGAGAAGTCTCAGGCCAAGACGTGTGTTAACAGAATTTTTATAGGATTCTTGAAAGTTTTTCCTTCTGGATAGTTGAAAAATACGCTAGAGCATAAAAATTCTCCAAATCTATCTTGAGGAGGTGAAGAAAAGAAATGCAAAAAATATATTGTTTTATTATGCATTTATCAGACAGAATGCTATGGCTATGTAAGTCAAATCATGCACTCAGAAAGGCATGTGGGTGTATGTCTCTAGGTGTTCCTCTTTTTTCTTCCTTTCCTTCCTTCCTTCCTTCCTTTTCCCATAAGCTCCAAGAATGCACGTGTGCAAGACTGTCAGTATTTTTGCACTTACTTTCACTAAGACTGTAGCAAACATTGAATAAATGGCTGTGCTTCATACTCCAAAATTATGTTAATTAATTGTAAGGCAGATACTAAAATGTGAATACAGAGAACCGCAGCAGAAAGCCGAAGAAACCAGCAGAATGACACCAGTGAGCATGTTATTTTTTTAAACAATTTATTAAATAAATAAAAAAACCCCAGTATCATTGATATTTAAAATAATGGAATCTCTTGCTTGGATTATTGTAGATGGAAAACTCAAGGACCCTTTAAGGATCCTATTTTTTTTTTTTTAAATACTGCCAATTTGGTAGATAATTTAGACATTTTACACATTGTTCTACTGCAGTGAGTAAGTAGATAGAAAGCAGTTACTGCTAGAAAGTTCTCCCTTCTGTTTCTAAACCTTCCATGCTAGCAACAGATAAGTTCTTTTCCAGTTTCCAAAAGAAGGAATAAATCAACATGAAATAACTATAGGAAAGATGGAGAGGGACTTTCTGCAAGAGCATATGGTGACAGAACTAGAGGGAATGGTTTCAAAATGAAAGTAGGTTTAGATTAGTAAAAAGTTTTATATTTATATAAGAAAAAAAAATCTTTACTTCAAGGCTGGTGCGGCACTGGAACAGGCTGACCAGAGAAGCTGAGGCTGCCCTATCCCTGGAAGTGTATCAGACTAGGTTGGATGGGGCTTGGAGCAATCTGGTCTAGTGAAGGTTTTGTCTGTCCATAGCAGGGGGATTGGAACTTTGAAGTCCTTTCCAACCCAGGCCATTCTATGATTCTCTGATTCTATGAAATAATTCTATGAATTAAGTTGTATCTGAACGTGGTGAGTCACTGGCCTCACTCTGAAGTGGAGCATCCCTTGTGTTCCTCTGTGTCTAGGCGGTCCAGCACCACTTTTTGGAGTATTTTCCAGGCTTTCATGTGAGGATTTTCCCTCTAGTGTCATCCAGGCTTATATAAACAAGTAATTTTTTTTTTTTCCAACAGAAGTCTAATTTGATTCAAGCAGAGCAGCTAATTGTTTTGACCCATTAGCTTATGTTTAAGAACATATAAGTTGTAATGAGAATCTGGACAGCTAAAACCCCTCTGGTTTGATTTTTGGTCCATTGCCTCCTGCTAGCATAGCACCCACCCACTGCTTCCAGAACCTCTTCTCTTCCAGGACAGAGGATTTCATCCTCTTTCAAATATTATCCCTTTGTAAATCTATCACGTTTTCACAGCTTGTATCTCCCATTCTTCACTCCTCCTAGGAACTCTAGTCGTCACCCATTCTTAGCTAAGAAGTGCAAATGGTTAAAACTTCTCCTTAGGCTAGCTCAGCTCCTTTAGCCCTTTGCATCTTTTGATTTCTATAAACCTATGAGTGTGTTTTTTCCCTCTTGAAGAAAAAAGAAAATAGACTGAAACAAAAGAAGTGAACGTTTAGTATTTTCTCATTTTCTTCCATTCATTGCAGCCTACCACGTGAGTAGGTCCTGTCTGCAATTGTCATATAAACAGCTTTTGGAAATCTAATAGAAATTATTTCAAAATTCCTTTGGGATAGAACTTTTTCTCTGAAACAGTTGACAAGAATCAGGTTTCACCTATAAAAGGAATCTGAGCCATGGGATTGACAGTGATTAATTACATCACCAAAATTGGTGATCTGAAAGAGCACTCAGACAGTGAGTCTTCCTAGGAGGTGCTTACCTCTCAACTTTGATGTATCATCTGAAGGAACCAGCCACTGGCTCTATAGTGAACCATAGCTTGTGTGCATTCCTAAAGCTCTGCTGGAGTAACACTTCTTCCTTTGGCTGCTTTGTCTCTCAGTCAGTTCCTGGTGCTGTGCCCACTCCTAGAGAAATCACTAACATCTCGTATTGGTTCTCTGTCCTCAGTTCGCACCATGGCTCAACTGCTTTGTTTGACACACAGAATCACAGAAAGGCTAAGGTTGGCAGGGACTTCTGGATGCCAGATATGGTCCAATCCCATTGCTCAAGCAGGAGCACCTGGAGTCAGTTGTTCAGGACCGTGTCCAGATAGCTTTTGAATTTCTCCAAGAATTGAGACTCCACAGACTCTGTAGGCAATCTGTGCCAGTGCTCGGTCACCCTCATAGGGAAAAAGGGTTTCCTAATGTTTAGAGAGAACCTTGCATGTGTCTGTTTATGCCTATTGCCTCTTGCCCTGCCACTGGGCACCACAGAGCACTTCCTCTATTCTATCTGCATGCTCCCTTCAGCTATTTATATATATGTATAAGACTACCCATACTAGCCCTCAGTTCTGCAGGCTAAATAGCTCTTCTAGTCTGTCTTCCTGGCAGAAGTGCAGCACTTTATCCATCTTGTGGCCGTTTCACTGATTTCTCCCCAATATTCCCTTGCCTGTCCAGTACTGAGGAGTCCAGAACTGCACACAGACACTGCTCCAAGCGTGGCCTCGCCAGTGCCAAGTAGAAGGGAACCTTCCTCTGCCTCTGGGCAGTACTTTGTCTAACAAAGCCAAGTCCACCCTTGGCTCTCATTCCTGCAGGGGTACCTTGCTGGATCATGTGCCATGTGGTGCCCACCAGGACTCTCCTGTCCTTTCCTGACAATGCAGGTTTTCAGTGTCTGTGGGGGTGCATTATTTTGCCTATCTCTCCCTGTTAAGCCTCACAAGGTTCCTGGTGACCCATTACTCCATGTACTCGAGGTTCCTGTGGATGGCAGCACTGCACCTCTGGGAAAGGTGTCAAAAATGCTCATGCGTTGGCCGGGAATCGAACCCGGGTCAACTGCTTGGAAGGCAGCTATGCTCACCACTATACCACCAACGCTGCTGTGCTTACAAGTCTCTGCTTGATTCCCTGCATGGTTTCCAAGTTTCCTCCATTCCAGGTTTAACCACAGGGCTCATTAACCACCCACCACAAGCACAACAAAGGACTACTGAGGGAAACATTCGAGTTCTCTCCACAGCTGCCAAGATTACTAAAAAATTAGAAACTTGTTTGTTTGTTTGTTTCTTCTAAACATTGACAAAAACTAAGGTCTTGTTCAGTGAAACATTTTCAAGGTCCTGATGGGTTTAAAAGATATTCCAAAAGGAAGGACTAAAACCTTCAGAAATGTAGATAATAGTGCAATCGGAAAAAAAAAGGCCAGCTAACAGCTCCCATCTGATGAAACAAGCATCCTCATTTCACCAATTTTAGTAAAAGAAATAGTCTTGTCAGCATTAACGTTGAACTATTATGAGATCTTTATTTCATATCTGAAAAATTAGGTGGAAAAAATTATAACAAACAACATATGTTGTCCTTTCCATCTTCTCATTATTATCCAAAGAAACATAAGATCACAAGGAAAATGTAGTTAAAATAAACTAAGTAAATTTGCAAAAAGTTGATATTTGAAAGAGGATTATCTGAATCACAAGTCTGAAATTAGGACCCCAAATTTAGGTACATTTTTATACCACAGTGTACGGTGAAAAGTTTTTTTCTACTGTAGTTGATAGAGCCAACAAACTACCTCAGACAAACAAAAACTCAGAAACTATGAGGATAGCCTAAGAATGATCCAGGGCATTCTAGAGCATCTGTGATTACACTTCTGAGAATGTCCTTCTGGTTCTTAACCTGCAGGAATGTATTGCTTTTCTCATCCAGTTTATGGATGAAAGCTTTCTGTGCCAGCGCTTAGTCCCTCAGTAGAGACCTTCAGGTCTCCTTCAGTCTCAAAATGCTCAGTGTTAACTGCAGTGGTTGTCAGAAAAGTTGTAAGACCTAATATCGGTTAGACATCCATCAGTCTCCCTATTCTTAACTCCTTCTGTCACTTGGCATCTGAGGTGACAATAGGTCCATTACAGGTCCCCCTACAATACTCTGACATTTTACCCAGATTGTCTAATTTTGGTATTGGTTAATTTTTTTGCAACCTTAAATGAAAGTCTGCAGTGCACAACTACACCATAGTGAGGATATCAAGTTTTCTCCAATTTTCTCTTCACATTTTACTTTAAAAGTCAGTAAAATCAGCCAAAATCCTATTTGGAAGGTTCTGCAAATAGCTTGTGAGGACATACTGTTAATTGCATTTATAACTAAAAATTAACAAAACAAGCTAAGAGGGGTATACTGAGTGATGCAGAGTCTATTTTCACTTTATATGAGAGGCAGTGCACATATATTGCCTTGCAAATGCACATTTCATTTATGTGGTGCATGCACAGCAAACCTTTACTTTTTGGCACCACATTTTCTGTTCATTTGTTGTGGAACCTTTTTGCATGGGATTCTGGCTTTGAGTCAATAGGCTAATAATTTAAGAAGAGGATATAATGGAACACACCAAACTCACTGATCATAATAGCTTCTGAAAAACACATTACTGTTATGATTTTTTTTTTTGCTTCCTTCTAATCTGTAGACATCATAAATATTTTCTAGTAAAACAGTAAAGCCATCAGTGACAAATGTAAGCCTACCGACAGTTGTTTCCAGCATTACTGAAGAGTCTGGTTTAGCAGCCATCAGAAATGGTCATTCTTTACAAACTCCCCTGCAGAAATATCCCATGGAACCTGAAAGTCTGTGGCCTACCATTTGAAAATAATTACCCTGTAGTTTAGGAAATTTGAATAACTTAAGTAAAGAAGTCAGTTTGGAGGAAGTGTGAATATTTTTCTTATAAGAATATTTCTCTTCCTTCAATCTGTAGGCTTAACTATGTCTTCTTTGTGATCTCACTATCCTGTATTTTAAGACAATACAGAGTAAAGAAGGTGATTTTAAAAGGGTGCGATAGAACTGGAAAGAGAGATGGGCCCCCTTTGAATTGAGAAAAAACGCTGGATGAGAATTGCTGGCTCTAAGAAAGCTGGAAGCTGACATGTTTGGGCAGAACAGGATGGAGAAGTGGGACGGGCTAAGGGGGTCTTCTTAAAGGCAGCCACCTGCATCTCAGCTCATAAAGCCACTTAAACACACACGAGATTCCTAAAGTATTTAAGCACCAAAAGTTGCAGAGAAACTTAGAGAGCCACATTCCCAAAGTCAAAGTAGTCTTATCCTGTTCAAGAAATTCTAGAAACACTTCTGAACATCTGTAGGCAACTGGAAATCTGTTGAAATCTGACCTCAGTGTTCCAGTCCCAAATGCAAAGCCTCCAAAACCTCAGTAACTCTTGTATGCTCAGACAACACACACACACGCTGCCAAATCAGGGCCTCTATATAGAATTTGTCCTGATTATTTGCTTTGCCTCTCTCTCACACACACACATACTCACACCGATTCCAGTAGCACTTGACGAACAAGCAGATCAAATTAACCCTTATTATATCTTACCAGAACAAGATGAGCATGCAACGGTAGCCTTTCCTAATCTGGTTTTAATTCACTAGGCAACAAATCTGTTGACTATGAGTCTACTGCACACAGCTTATAGCTGAGAGGATGTATTTTACCGTAGCATAATTAAAAGGGTTTCTGCCTCACACGTAATGACACGCTCTCCACTTTCTTATTAAAGGTTTTCTTTGATGGGGTTTACACCAAATTAGTTGCATATGTGACTGGTTTTGTTGCAATATCATCTTCAACTATTTAGCGCATTGTCATGCTAACCTCTCAATTAACCCCTGTTTCAAAGACTGCCCAGTGCAGGTGCAGTAACTTTGCTTTTCTGGGAAAGGACATGCCTTGCTCACTGCTAGTGATCTCTGTTATTGCTGGAGATCTGGGCATGAGACACATGCTTTAGGTTTACAGTGCAAGGCTTCAGCTAACTGTGTAATTGATGTGCTGCAGATCCACACATTGCAGAAATCTAGAAGATATTCAAATACAAAATATAAAACCTATCTCTAGCCAACACTGAATTTGTCTGGTTTTCTGGCAGTAAACTTCTCCACAGAGTATATATTACCATTTAGTTAGTCTGGAAGAAAAAATATGTTTATGCTGAAGGTCAGTGGATTCCTTAGGCCATATCAGAGCAAAATGTTAAAAATAAGAACAACATATCCCAAGAGATTTCAGAACACGTCAGTGTTACCATCTGAACAGAAGACATCTATTATCCATCACAAGTTTTATCAACTTTTCCAGAAAAGAAACAGCATTAAATCTTCAAAATAAAAGACACTTAAGTTTTGAAAATGAAAACTTCCTAAACATGTTAGACAAATAGAGGTAAAATATTATAAACATGTGATCATTTGGAAGCTATTTAAAAGCTGTAGGTGTTTAAATCTAATATACCAAAAGAAAAAGGAAAAAAAAGATTTTACTTAGGTTAAGCCAAGTCTAAATTTAAGTAAAAAATAATAATCAAACCTTTATGAGGCTTGAAAATCTTGTCTTTCTTATAATTACTATTCTTTTATACATAAATTGATTGTCTTGGTTACTGACTTCAGTTTGCCAAACGTTGGTCTCCAATCAAATTGTTTACAGAGTTTTATTATCAGTTGTAGCAAGGTCAATCCCCTTGAGTGGTCACTCCTTAAATTACAGTAAAGATAGCATACATAGACACACGTTTATCTTTATCGAAGACAACAACTCAAATTTAGAAATATTTTATAACAGACTGTAAAGATGGCATTTCAAAATTCTTGACTCATTGCTGTCCGTCAAGAAGTATTGCTAATAATTTTTGACATTTGTAAAACTTGTTAGTTTGGCTGCTTTCATGTCTAACATTCATAAATCACTTTTTCTCTACTTAATAAAATGGTATGATTTTAGATTTGATAAAAAATATCCTAGAAATTCTATAATTTCCCATGGTCATTACAGAATTTTTTTATTAATGTTTAGAAATATGTTTGACTTTTCAAAAATAAGTTAAGTATTCTTTTCTCTATCAATAAGTAACCGAATTTTAATGGCAAGCAATAAGATTCTTTCTCTGTGGTGTGCAAAGTTTACTTTAATAGTAAGCTGTTAACTTGAAAAAATAAAATCAATTTCCCTGAGAAATATGATTTTTAATGTGAAGTAGAATTCACTGTCCCAGATGCAGTAGAACCCCAACAAGGCTAGTATAGTACAGCTAAATAAAAAAATTCAGCAGTCAGCTTCTTCCTAGTCATTGCGATGATGAAAGGAAATGAAAATCAAACAACTTTTCCCAAAATAACAAAAAATTGTTTAAAAAATCTTAAATAATCGCTAAGTCATTACTGGGTTTGTTTTTTACCTTTTCGTTGAATTATCAGGGGATAGGAAGTTAAATGAAAATTTCAACTGAGACTTTTTTCATGCATTCTCTTGCCTTAAGAAGTTGGGATGTTATGTTGAAATGTGCATGGGCATCTTCAGGAAGTGATTCATATCTGCCTGGGATAAGTGTCAAAAATAAGCTGGTGAATCACATTCTGGATAGACCTTTTCTCTCTATTGATGTTAAAAATAGGAAGTGGTTAACTCAACATTAAATGTTTTAGTTAATATAGACTAAACATCTGTAAAGAAATGATAAAGCATAAAATGACAACTCCCATTTTCTCACAGTCTGAATTGTTCTTATTGGCTGTTATGTTACTTTAAGATTGGGAATATCACCTGGGAAGAGAAAGAGTAAGATTCATTACTCTATGGATATTGATGGGCTTTTGTACAGAGTGGATACAAGACATCCAAAAGTGACTTAGGTGTTTTCAGGATTAACAAAATACATTCCTCAGAGATTATTTAATTAGAAATGAGTTACTCAATCAGCCAGACATTTATTCACTCTCTATGGTACCTCAAGGAAACAGAAGTCACTGAATTTGTCTCTATTTGATGAGAACACAAAGAAACATTTTTAAAAATCCAACCCCCCCAAAAAAGAGGATTCTTAAAAACAAGGTGGGCTGGTTTTTTTCATTTGAATTCATGTGGTTGATTCAAGAAGGCAGCTCCAAACTGTTCTGTCCTGTTCAGGTTTATTAGCTGGATCTGAGGTCCATAAGTAGGCAGGTTTCAGGTGCTTTCCCCCTTATAGTTGTACCCCTTTCCATAACAACATCTGTTCTAGATGACCAGAATTAGAGATACAGTAACAAACAAGAATAGTAAAAGAACTTCTTTATTTCTACAGATTGAAAATGTGGAAGTCTTCCTCATAGTTTAGTATCATATGTTATTTGACACCAAAAGATTCAGTAGGCTATTTTTTCCTTTTTTTTTTTTTTTTTTTCCTTTTGCCTTCCAGCACACTCTTGCTCTTCGTTCCCATTTCTCCATTTCTTGGCATGTTTCCTGTTTCTTGGCATGTTTTTAAGCAAGACAAGGCACACCCACAGCCTCTGCCTAACTTTAGAAGACATCACTGAAAGATTTCACTGTGAAGGCTGTACACAAAGATCTGATTGACAGTTGACTTTTATTTTTAATAGCAGAAAAAAATCAGATTACATAGAAAAAGATCCAAATTTATTTTGTTAACTTATTTTATGCCTTCCATTCTTAATGTCTCTTGTAGGGGAAGATTTCTGATTATGTTTTAGACTAGGGTAACCTGACTGATTTTTACCACAGAAATAATTTATATTTTTATATATCTTTGCTTTATATGTATATGCTGGACATGTATACGGTAATCTGGAGTCTAAGATTCTTTTCTCCATCTCCATCTTTCTGGGAGCTGAAAGGGAATAATAATAGGGAATTACTAAATTCTACATCTTTGGGGAAATATGCACATGGAAATATGTATAACATGGTGCTTGCATTTAGCTGTGTAGGGATTTCTCTTTTCCCATCACCTTCTGAAAAGGTTGGCATATTTCATTTTTTATGGTCAGTCCAAAAGATTACGTTTTCCAGAACCCTGTCAAATGGGTATGATTGATGCACCAATGGAAAATAAATATGAGGGAAATTACTCTTGGGTATTTATGCATTATATAAACTAACATTCACTGTCCCAGAGGCTTACAGACAAATGAGCAATTAAGCCACTTGATTCTTGCATTTCGATGTAGAAATTGACTTCTATGGAAATGGGGAGCACTGTTTAAGGTGGTTGTGGGTATTTCTCTGTGCTAGAGGTTTTGATGACTTTCGTCTGAGGTTTAATATGTGCATTGGATCACATAACCTATTCCTGGTCAGGACTGTCAGGTTTAGTCTTTTTAGAATCATAGAATCATAGAATATCTTGAGCTGGAAGGGACCCACAGGGATCCTCAAAGTCCAGCTTCTGCCCCCACCCAGGAGAGTTGGACAGGTTTGCTATTAAAAAAATCTGGTTTCAAAATATATATTCATTTTAGAGGGAAAAAATATTATTGTTTTCGATTCTTGTTGTGATTTAGGAAAGCCCATCTTGTGGTTCTGTCAGGACAGAATTGTTGTTAGGACAAATTAAAACTGAATTTATAAATGCAAGTGCACAATAATAATTTTATCACTCATAATTAATGCCTTTTACTATCTCAGTGTCAATTTCTGTGCAAGTTAATTTGTAATTAAAGTTTTTCAGCTCAATACTCTGCATCTGAAGTATGACAGGGCTGCTCTGAGATTTACTTATGCTAATGTAGCTTTCTATACTGATAATTACAGTATTTTAACCAAAACTTCCTGTAGAGACACTTAAATACTTTTTAAATTGGAATCTTATTGTATAAAAATTAAATTACGTTGTCAGTCATATCAAAATTTCATTGGATTAACTGTAAATGCTTTTTAGAACAGATTTGGGTACATTGGATACCTTTATTTACCTTTATTTTCTTAAGATTTCATTTAGAATGTAATTACTTTTATACCTAATCCTCTAGCAACTCTGGTTCACCTAGTTATCAGACTTTGGCTGAGCTTCAGAATTGTTTGTTTGTCTGTAATATTGGCCATTATCTGCAAAAGCAAATCCCACCATAGAGTACCAAGTTGACCCACGGTGTTATTTTTGGCTAAAAACAGAAATCAGTTTTTGCAAATCAGATGATATATAGAAGATTTAAATTACCATTATTGGTAACTTGAGTTAGCACATTTTTACTTGTTAATTTCTAACTCCATTTAAGAGAAGCCATAAATATTAAGGCAAGAATTCACTGTCAGCCTTATTAAAGTCTAGATAAAATAAAAAAAAAAATAAAATAAAAAAAATGTTTTCAACATTAGTCCAGTTAAGCTCACCAAATAATTGACATTTTTCTATTTCAAAATCTCTACTTAATAGAAACCAAATGTCAATAGATATCTAATTAAAAATTGTTACACAAAGCTTCCTGTATTCTACATTTTTATTCTGGATATAGAGTTTTCCACCACAGCTCTCTGTCCTAAGGCCAAGAAATCCAACCTTTCTCAGAAAGAATAAGACAGGTATCTGTAACTTACCTCAAATCCTTTATGGCCAGAGTTCAAGAAGCAGAAATTGAAATAAGGTAGTTCCATCTAGATACAGGAAAACCATTTTCCCAAAGAAGATAATTGAACATAAAAACAGGTTGCCCAATCTGTAGTCTCTATCCATGGGGATTCCAAAACTTGAGTGATTAAAGACTTGAGTAACCTGCTCTGTCATGGGTAACCTTGTTTTGAGTAGGAGTTTGGAGAAGAGGCTTGTTGAGGTTCTCTCCAACCTAAACTATCCTGTGCCAGACAGTCAGAGAGAGAGTAAAAAATTTTTTCAAAATATTTTAGTAAATTGGGAAAAAGATAAACAGCACAATTAAAACCAACAAAACTAAAATTAATAAGAAATAAAAATTTCTTTTGTTTTTTTTTTAGATTTTTTTAGTGCAAACTACATAATCTTTTACATTACCTTAGCAAAGCTAATAAGTTTTATTTTAGAGGCCTCAGTGTTTTTTGCTCAATAATTTGAGATCACTAAGTGGAAAACCTCTCCTTCCAGTGTTGTAAAGGTCCTGAACTTTAATCTTCCTCTTATACAGAGGATAAGATTTTATTTATTTTAAACAGTCTTGCTAGAAATAACTAAAAAATTCATGTAAGGAATTTATAAATATGTAAATATTAACTTTCTCCACACAATTTTTGACTGCTTAATATCCACATGAATTTTATCAGGAAAACTTTTGGTGAGATCATTTCAGCAAAGTACTTTCAATCCTTGCCAAAAAAAAAAGTTGGTACTTTCACGTACAAAATAATATGGCATTGTGAGCTGCTCTATCATTCCAGTGGTAATGAGACAGTCTGTGTCAAGAATGATCCTTTTGTTGTTCAAAAAAGTGAAGCCCAAATGAGAAGCAGCAGCAAGGAAAGAAGGCATGAATCTGGAGATGGAAAGAGAAGAAAGCACAGCAGAGGGATTTATCACACAAGTACAAATTTCATATTTCTGCTGATGACTATGATCTTGCTGAAACTAGTACAGATGGCGATGTCATCTGTTATTCAGTATAATCAAGACACTTTTCTATGTGTCAATGTGTCAAAAATCTTCTGATGGTAAGGTCACTCTATGCTGTGTCAGGTTTGACTGTAACACAGTCATTGGCTAAATCAGTTGCCCTTTCCCTCACAGCCACTAATTTCTGAGCCAGTATTATGCTGTATATAGAATTGTACTTTTGTTATTTGGAAAAATATGAAGTATTTCAAACAACACCTACAACTGTAATAGATAGTTCAACCTTGTATGGGTGTAATCAAGGTACCAATACATTTTTTGCCTTCACTTACAGTATTTTAAAATCAATACTTTAGGAAAAGTCCTAATTTCTGGCTTTTATTCCCTCTTATTTACAGGTGAAATTTGTTTCCTGAGAAACATGCTATACTATGCTGACTAAATATATGGCTTATTGTTGAATACTTAAGCACAGTTTTAATAAGAGGTCATTAAATCTGACAGATGGGGCCTCTACAAACAATGTCACCTGTCACTCTGCACTCAATGAACGGAAACAGAACAGCTGGTTTCAGTTCTCATAAGTTTCATGTTTTCCTTATTTCTGCATCACATGGGATAAATTCCTACATTTCTAACTTGGCTTTTTAGTCATAGCTGAAGCACAAAGGAGAATTTATACCTGACTTGACTATGTTTTGTCTAATTTTGAGCTGAGAGCATAAACTATGAAGCTTGAGCACATTTTTTTCTCAGAATTTATGTATCAGCCCATTTCATTTTAATTAAGTAGAAGTTTGGAAACTTTTCTAAATTATACAGTCAAACCTTGTTAGCTCCTAAGTATCAAAAAGGCCTCAAATGAGTTTGCTTTCACCTGATTGCAAGTTTATTTATATTATGATTCCGGCCCGGAGGGAAAAAAGAGGAAGAGTATAATAGATCAGCTTTTAGAAAAGATATCTGCCAGATACAGGGTGCCTCATCTATCACAATAATGAAAGCCTACCTAGCTAATTATTGACTCATTGCTGCTTATTCCTATGAGAACAAGCACAGTGTCAACAATGTGTCATTACTCTGCAGACCTTGGAATAATGGTTAACTTGTAATTCTGTCATTACTAAACTAAACTCTTTGAAATAAGTCAAAGACAAAAATGAATGTGAAATGAAAAAGACATCATTCTCCTAATTAGTCTAAAGAATTCTACATAATAAAATATTAAAAAAAAAAGTGTAAAACATCCTCATAAAACTAGCAAGACAACAATGAAATAAAATATAGACTAGATTCCAGAAGTTTTAGTGATCTGATCTGGTACTGAACAAGTTTTCTTCCACTCCACCTACCCTAAAATGCATTTCTTATAATGTGTGAATTTATAGAACATCTTATAAGTTGTATTTCGTTCTTATAATTGTAAAGTCAGGTTACCTGGGCCTAAAACCTATAACTAACGATACCTCTGAAAAAAGAGTGTTGCAGTGAGTCATCAATAAACATCAATGAAATCATCAATTAATAAATGAAATGCTGTCCATTCAATTGTAAATCATTATTATGTATTTGTTGCTACTGAATATAAAAAGAGATCTCAGAGTCTGAATGAGGTAGAAATTTATTCATGAGGATGTTGATGAGGCTGATTGTGGTGCTTATGCATAATACGATGAATCCAGAAAATTACAATCTATCAATATTTAATAGTTTTATATTATACATTTGCTGATCCTATTAGCCACTGCAACTATACAAAAATAGTATTCTATTTTCATAGAGATTTATGTATTTGACATTCAATAGATCAAAATTACTTAGTTTCTTTGCTGATGTTGCAAAATAATCTGCAAATAAAGTAGTTATTCAGATTCAAGTCTCAGTTTTTCTTCTCCAAAAGGGCTCAGAAACTGAAAATTATAAGCTGACCTTTAAGATCACATAAAAAACAATTCCCATGCTATTGGATAATATAGATTACCTCCCACCAGATTAAAGCCATAGATTTTCCCCGAATTCATAACAATTTAAGCTTTAACCAATTAATTGTATACAGAGGCCAAACATAGTATTTGACTCTAACTTTCTGTAATATATACCAGGAGGCACTTAAATTAGACTTTTCAGGAAAAAGTGAAGAAGCAAAAGTCAAAGTATTGTCTCTCTAATTTTTCATAAATTCCTTTGTCTTATTTAAAAAAAAAAAGTACAGTAAGTTCTCCACTAAAACTGTATTTCCCAGTGTTTAGTCTATGAGCAATGTTTCACTGATCACAAAGTCAGAGAAGAAATCATAGAACTGATCTTACACAACACTCTTTTCTCAGTCAGAAAGCATTTATGTCTATAAAGCAATTTCCAAAGCAGATTACAGACTCTACACTTTGCTATACCACGTCACACTTGCAGGAAGCAGCAGTAATTTTATGATGTTCCTCATCTGCTTCCATTCCCACATTCTTTCTAAACTGCACCATCAGCTCACCTTGCCTGCAAACGCAACTCTTCTATAAATGCACTATTTCAAAACATATCGAAACATTAGTAGGAATGCAGTGCTTCATAATTTTTAAAAATGAAAATAGTCTGATCTTACTGTATTGGATGCTAGCAGTTACCCTAACTATTCTACTACGTATTGTGGTTACATCTTCTTCCACTTCAAAACTTAATATATGTATCTTTTCTGCAGAAAGAAGGGGTCCAACCCTCACAAATTCTCTGTAGAAGCTTGGCATCTCTTCTTCTGATACTATACATAGTACCTCAAATTCAGACAGTGCTTGAAAAACTTTTTTATGTTATTTACTCTTTCTCCTAAAAAAAAATGACACTGGAATTCAACCTTTGCCCTTTGCTAACTGGTATCTGAACCTTTCTAGTAAGGGAGGAATCAGTGACAGAAAACACAAACAACCCCTTGTCTCACCTGTCGGTGTACAAATAAGGCTCACCTCCCTTAAAGAAAATACGTGACCACATAATTAAATATGGTTTCCTCATGCCTAAAGAAAGAAAGGAGCTGATATTCTTGTGGATTACAAGTAACCTTGGGATCTTATTATACTACTCCAGTTAATAACTGCCTGGTCATTTGGTAGGAATGATAAGGGACATCCTTTTTTCACAGCTGTCAATTCTCTGCAGGAAAGGGATTTGAGGGATGTTAGAAATTGAGAATCTTGATTCTGTTTTAATTAGAGACAAGCCTGTGATTTTCTCCACAAGACCAAACTCCTGCCGGCATCTTCGTCTTTATCCAAATCCAAGACTCTCTCCAGTACTGCCAAGAACATTTCCATTTGGCTCCAAGCATCTCACAGTGGCTTAAGAACAGTGGTTGGTTTCACACACAAATTTGGACGTGGATGTGCTCCCAGCAGGACTGCCAGAGTGAGGAGACTACTTGACTGCTCCTCCATGGTCTGAATAAGGCAAATGACATAACAGAGAGGTCTAGCAGGGAGGAATGTTTACAGCCTCTTTTACTGGACCTCCTCCTATTTTCTGTTTATTTTTTATTCTGCTCTGAGGTGTTTTGCATGAACTCAGATAGGAAGCTGAGACAAGAAGAGTGGTTAACAGCAGACACAGAATACTTCATTCATCTGTTTGGTTTTGCACAATTTTGCATTTAATTTATATATAGTTGCCATTCCTATGCACAGCTGAGAATATAAATAGGAAAGGCAGTATGCAAGGAATGCAACTTAAATAATCTGAAACTATTTTAAAGAAGACATCTGGAAACTATCTGTGCATAACCCATGAGGGTCTTTTAAAAAATGTCAAGGAACAACCTTTCCACTGAAACAGAAGTTAGGAACCCTAAGTGCATCAAATAAAAACTCAAGCGAAGTTAACTATCACATTCATGAACTGAAAGTCTGACTAAGATTCCAGATCAAAGATAAAAGCAGAGACTATTAAACATAGATATCTATGACAATGGGTATGATTATAAGAACTGCAAAGGGTAAGTAAGTGTGTAAAATCTGTGAGATAAGAATCAAAACAGTTCAAAGGTAGTAAAAAACAATGGGAAGAGAGAAACTAGAGAGAATACAGCTTAAAAAGTTAGGTAAAAAGGAGCAAGGGGCAAGTTTAAAAAGATAAGAATGTGCACATCATGATCTCATCCAAGCAAAAAAGTACCTCTGAAGGCAGCAACTGCAAAGGGGTCCAGGTTTCTAATGGATCCTTGAGCTTGAGGACAGAGCATGATAAAACTATAACTTAAAAAATTTATTAGAAATTAGCAGAACACTGAAGAGAAGCAATTGTTTTCTGTATCCTGGTATCAAGCCCGAACAAAATTACATATTACAGGTCAAGGATGGAGGTCTTTTCCAATATTAATGATTCTATGATTCTATGACAACTTCAAGTGACCCACTATAATAGCAGTTATATATGTATGGAGATGTAGAATTTGCTTTTAATTGCCAGGTGAAGAAGAAACAGATCTAGCTGTCTGTGAAATACAGAATTATAGAATTGCTTAGGTTGGAAAAGACCTTTAAAATCAGCAAGTCCACCTGTTAACCCAGCACTGCCAAGTCCACTACTAATCTGTGTCCCTAAGTGCCACACCTCCATGTCTTTAAAATAACTCTTGGGATAGAGACTCAAACACTTCTTTTGGAAGCCTGTTCCAATGCTTAAGCACTCCTTCAGTGAATAAATTTTTCTTGATATTCAATCTAAACACACCCAAGGTGCAACTTGAAGTCATTTTGTCTTGTATGGATTGTAACTTGGGAGAAGAGACCAACAACCCCCTCTCTACAACCTCATTCAGGTAGCTGAAGAGAGCAATTAGTTTACCCCTGAACCTCCTTTTCTCCAGGCTAAAGAACCCCAGCTCTCTCAACATCTCCTCATAAGACTTGTGCTTCAGACCACTTTCAACTTTGTTGTTCTTCTCTGGACATGCTCCAGCACCTCAGTGTCCTTCTTGTACTGGACATAGCATTCAAAGTGTGACCTCAAAAATTATTTTGAGCCACCCACCTATTTATTTTGTTAAAATAAATGGTTTTGTTTTGTTAGAAATCTCCTGAAAAATCTAGAGAGCTAAGAATATAAAATAGCTGACAAAATCTTGTCCTAAACAGATTTTCTTTTCCTGTGAAAACTCTATTATTAACTTTCTTGCATGAAGCTCTTCCACTGAAAAAAATCTCAGTGAGATGTTCCATTTTCTCCTAAATCTTCTTGCTTTAATAACCCTATTTCTTAATAATGGTTTACACTAAGGGACCAATTAAAAATTTTCTGACAAAGTCTTCAAATCTACTGAAGAGTTTACTATATGTAATTTGGTTTATTTTAGACAAACATTTGAAATGAACAGTTGTTCTTTTTCTCTGGTTACTTATATGTCTCTAGCAGAAGGATGGTGAAGATAGAAATTCTTGAGTTAGGGTATCTTGCACTATAAATATTTTCTAGTGAGCAGGAAATACGCTAATTTTTAGCAGTTGTATTAGCATATATAATAACTATGATATTTAACAGCTAAAAAATGTTGTGGGTGAACTCCAGTCACACAACCTCTCTTGAAATTCAAGGCATTAGGAAAGTCACTCAAAAATACCAGTTGTAATTTTTCAGAACATCTTCTATTACTCACACAAATCGTGCAGATAATGAACAATTTTCGAGCTTATATTTAATAAAATTTGATTAAAAAATAAGAAAAGGAAATATCTTCATTTAATTATTTTTAGTTTGTTTCTCAATCAGAGCAACTGGATAATAAGTTAGTTTATCTTAAAATCATTCTAGAGATTCTGTAAGTGATTTATTTCTGGTTTATTTCTTCTGTTCTCTGACATGAGCTCCTGAGTTGATCTGTCTGACCGATTTTGTTATTGAATTTATTCAGCTGTAATCTGGTCCAATGAGAAAATAATTTCTTGTTGGTTTCTGAGGCAATCAATGATGTGAGAACACCCCTGTCATTGCTGTATGGCCTCAGTCACTATTACAAATATAGTGTATATGTATATATATATATATATATATATATATATATAATTTATATACAAATATATTAACCAAAGTTGTGAGAAAAACACATGGTGACAAATATATTTTAATCTGAGAGAGAAACAGAGGAAGAGCTATTTTGGCTTTGATTTCAGACTTAGAAAGATAAAAATCTTTCACTAACGTATATATGTTTTATCTATGCTTGTTTTCATTACACATATTTGTGTATTTTCCTGCAGAAAGAAATGTTCCAAACAGTGAGCTGAATTATGCTTGACATAGTGGGAGGACACTAATTTGCCCCAGCTGACATCCTGACAGGATACCATAAGTGGTGCAGATGTGACCACCAGGCAAGAAACTGCCAATAGCATCACACACAAGCAATCGTGTTTTCTCTGACTATGTGGTGTAGAGAGCAATTGCTTACTTAGTGTAAATCTTTTCCTGTCCCATTAATCCAGCTGGGTGTTCACAAGGACTGAATCAATTGTTTATTCATCACAAAGATTAATTTCAGCTGGTGCTGCTTTGCTGTCTGCAAAGAAAAAGAAAAACAAAAAATACAGTGAAGTCTCAGCTCTCTTGTTCCATGCAGATGGTGCTGTTTACTAGTTATCTCTCAATGCAGGATGGAGACCAAAGCCTAGATGAACTACAGCTGGTTCAAACTAATCCAGGCAAAAGCTGAAGTTAATGAGGAGTAGAAAAGCAATTTGTTGAATTCTGTGATTACCCTGATCTCACAGCTAGTCATACTACAGCCCCACTAATAGTCTACTCAGTATGCAAAAATGGCATCTTTGATACCCAAATTATAGTGTTGCCAAAAACATTTTCTGCATGAAGTGATTACAGACCAACCTCTCTCTAATTACTGGTTGAAAAAAAAGACCTCATCGGTCCCATTCAGAATGAACCTCCCTTTTCTCTCTTTTAGGTAGGACATTAGGACTGACTGGGTTGATCCACTGCCCAGACTGGAAGGGTAGGTCATGCAGGAGCTGAAGCTCACCCATGTTGTGGACAGGCAGCTGCTGAGAGAAGTGATTACTGTCCAGGTACTCCATAATTCCCCAGAGTGTCCTTCACCTCATCCAGACACATCCATGCTCTGCTCTGTGTCAGGAAGGTGTCAGGCAAGTGACATTTCTTGGTACATCTGCAGATAAATGCAAACAGGAGATAAGAGGACAAACATCACTTGCATCAATCAGGAAGAGTCTGGATAGCTTTGTGCCATGCAAGGCTCGTGCCTCTTCACACCATGGCAGCTTGAAGAAAGAAAAGCAGTGCTCTGACTAGATAAAAAATACCTTGCTGGGGATAAATTAATATCAAATCATAAAACAAAACAAAGCAAAACAAACAAACAACAACAACAAAAACAAACAAACAAACAAAAAGAAAAAAAAAAAGAAGAAGGAGTAAATGCTAGCTAGCAGTTGCACACGTCTGTGGTTTCTGGGTGTAGAGGAGTTGCCTCTTGATCTTCCACATGCACTTGCTGGCTACCAGAAGAGATGTGCTGCAAACTGGAGACACACTTGTTTGAATAAGACCTGCTTTTCAAAAGCAGCTTTTCTAAAGATAGCAGACAAATCTCTCGTGTTTCTATTATATAATTTGGCTGAGTGTATATAAAATGGACTGTTGTTCTTGGCAGAGTAAATTACTCATATTTTCTTAGCCAGCAAAGTGAGTATAAATGTTGACTTTGCATGAAAAAAAGACACATGGATCCTCATACACTTACTTTGCTTCAACTTATTTTTTGGGGTATGCTGACCTCAAATCATAACAGCCCACTCATTTGAATATCCTTTTCTCCTATAGATAGAGAGTTTATATCATTTTTATTTGATTAATGAAGTGAGGATTCTTTATAATTCTTAGACTTAAATGTCATCACTGGAAGAAGGCAAAAGTCTGATTCACACTGAAGAAATACATGAGAAATCACACAATGACACAAGAGAGCTCAGGCAAGACACACAGGTAGTCACCTTATTGACTTTAGGGCAATTGCAAGAGTTAAGGACAGACAAAGATTAAAAAACCTTCTAGTACCCATTTCAGGGAGGTGAGGTCAGACAAACATCATCAGGAATCATTGATCCTGCCTTTAGGCAGCGGACAAGATGACCTCCAAAGGTTTGTTTCCAGCCCCAATTTTCTATCATAGTATGATGAGACCTCAATTTCCTTGGGAGCAGCAGATGATAGAGCAGCAGCCTTCCTGTGGAGTTAGCCATCAAGGAGGGGAAGATTACTTTCATAGCTTCCACTGAAAACAATTTTTATTAAGCAGAATCATTATTGCTTTGATTATATATTTTTTCCACTATACCTTGTTACAAGCCTGTGCTGAAAACCTTCAGGCAAGGAAAGTCCTCAAGGACCATGTTAGAAATCTTACTGGATTAATGCATACATTTAGGGAGTTTTTTGTTGCCTGCAGATGAGTGTAAATTTTTTAACCCCAGTTATACCAAGTCTGAAGTACAACAACTTTAGAAGACTGAAAGTGATAGGGATGGAGGACCCTATTTGCAGGGACACCTTCCCTTTCTTTACTGCAGAGTATCTATATCACATCACAGGATTGCCTGATTTTAATTTCCTATTTCAATAAAAACAAAAGATCCAATGGCATACAGCTCCTCATTTACCCAAAAAGATGTTGTTCAGGAAAAAAAAAAAGAAGTTCATACCCACAGTCATAACTACATTGTGTAAAAGGCCATAGTTTCTTGAGAAATGTAATTTTACCTCCTCAAGTTGTGTTCCTTTGTAAGAATTAAAATGTTGGCATTTCTTGATAGGCAGAGTGATTATTTGATAAGATTACACAGATAAAGTGAGGCTCATAATTTTTCACACATAATTAATTACAAAAGTAATATTTTAAATAGATAAGCAAGTACACAATGGGTGATTATGTGTATGGAGCTTTCTGTGTTACAGTCTATAGTGCTTAATTAGACCTTAAGGGACAGTGCAAATTTGCTAATCATATGTGCAAGTCACAGCCAGCATTTCATACCAAAGTTCCAGACTCCTGTCTACATCTGCATGTAATTTACTTATTATTTTAAATGCACAATTTCAACTCTTTAACATTCAGTTTTGATTAGGTTTGCTATTTTAATGGGATAATAACATCATTCATAATCAATGTTCTCCAAATGTAAATGATTTTAATTGTTCACACATAATAGTGTTCTCTATTAAAAACACATACTGATGCCTCGTTGAGAAAATTAATTTGCTGTGTTTGTTACTATAATGAAATAAAAGTTGTTCCAATTTAATGAATTCAGCAGTAGATTTCATAACTTCATTATGAACACAAACTCAATTTTCTGGGGGTAACTTACCATTAGTTCAAATGAAAAGATTCATTCTCTGGAAAATTCAGGAGTCACTGGTTCTATTTCTTGAGGTCATTCCAATTAATAAAATGAGAAATATTTAACAATGCCATAGAGTGAGTATTGTGACATGCAATTGAAATAATTCTTCCTGCATCTTGAATTTCAGAGTTTCCCCAGCTGAACTTCTATTTTTTAAAAGCTTTCCCAAGGAGGAAACAGAAAAAAATCTCTGGCCCTGTTTTTGTTCAGCAGATCAACAAGACTTGCAGAGCTTATCATCATTCAGCTCGAAGATAATGAATTACAACATTGTAAAACCAAACACTTTCAATGCACAGATGTGGAAAACATCAGCTCTGAAGATTATTTAAAGAATACCACACTTGGTTACTTCACCACTGCAGGGTGTAAAACTGGATATTCATACTGAGCTTTTGCTCAGTAGTATGAAAAAGATTATAGAAAGCCAAAATTGACAACAAATTTAATCTGATAACTGACATCTGACATATAGCTTTAGGGCTTTCTTTTGCTAGGTCTTAAAACTAAGTTACTAAACTTTGGAGCTCTGAGAAGGAAACCTCAGGGCTACTAGGAAAGTAGTGAGTTAGAATGGATAAATGAGAAATCTCAAACATTCCTCTACTACTAAGTCCATTCCATTTCCAGTTTGTTTAGGGTTTTTTGTTTTGTTTGGGGTTTTGTTTGGTTTTGTTTGTTTGTTTGTTTTAAATGTGAAGACTAATTTCCGCATGTTTCTGTGTTCCTAAAACCCTTCCTGGAAAATGAGTCCTAGCCAAAGAGACTGTATTTCTCTAAGAGGAAACTGTTTAATATCTGAGTTTCTGCTCACATTCACCACTCCATGACTTTCTGGGATTTACAATTTAGTTAAGTACTAAATTAGTTTAGATTCTAGGTACAGATATGAAACAGTTTATGTAGCAGATCAGGATTAATCATAATAATGCTGTCTTCGGGCCTTCACACAGAACTATGACTTTCATGACTGTAATTAATTCATATTTAACTATAAGCATACAAGTAATTCTTATTGAAATCAAGGAATACAAAATTCCATCCCATTAAAATTACATTTTCAAAATCCAAGCTAAAGTCAGTTTGCTACACAGCATTATTCCTGTGATACAAGAAAGGTTTAAACTTTGTTTGATTTAGTGGAAAACATTCAATACTAATGACCTGAGCTATGTATATATTGAATAAGTGGATGAGTAGATTCAAGGGAGAAACAATATGGCATTGTTTTCAGCTCTGAATGTGATGTTGGATGGTTCACAAGCTACCTCCATCTCATTCATCTTTCTGAAATCTGTGTCCAGTTTTTTAAATTCAGTGAATTAGGATAGTTCAAAAAATTGTCCTGACTTTTTAACATTTAGCCAGTGTGAATGGAAGCTTTAGACTTTTTTTATAATAGTGTTTTAGAAAAATGACACACTCTGGGACACCCTCCAGTTCTTGGGTACTGTAATAGAATTTTTCTATTTATACGAAAATTATTCCACTTCAGTAGACCATAAGTGTACCATACACCATAAGTGTATGTGGTATTTTCAGATTATTGCATTGAGAAGTCACATTCAAGCATCTGCCAATTTTTCATAAAACTCTAGTTTTCCATGGAATCTGTTAGTAGCACCAAAGCAATGTATTAGTTGGAATTTTATCTCACAGTAATCCAATTTACTAGCTACATGACTAAATGAAAAATGATCCTCTCCTGAGCACAGTCCAAAGGAATAATACTTAAAGTTACATTAGAATCATAGAACAGTTTGGGTTGGAAGGGACCTTAAAGATCATGTAGTTCCAAACCTCCCTGCCATGGCAAAGATACAAAGGCAAGGTTGCTCAGAGCCCCATCTAACCTGGCCTGGAACACCTCCAGGGATGGGACATAACACAACTTCTCTGGGTAACCTGTTCCAGTGCCTCACCACCCTCAGAGCAAAGAATTTCTTCCTTACGTCTAATCTAAGCCTTTCAGTTTAAAGCATTACTGCTTGTCCTATCAATGCATGCCCATGATAAATGTCCCTCTTCAGTCTTCTTTTAAGCCTCCTTTAGGTACTGGAAGGTGCTAGAAGGTTGCCCTGGAGATTCCTCCAGGTGGAACAGCCCCAGTTCTCTCAGCCTGTTATAGGAGAGGAGCTTCGGTCCCCTGATCATCTTCATGTCATCCTCTGGACTCACTTCTTATGCCTGAGGCCCCAGAGCTGGATGCAGTACTCCAGGTGGGGGGAGCAGAGTAGAACAGGGGAATCTCCTTCCTCCCTTTGACATGTTTGTCACCCCTCTTTTGTTGAAGCCAAGGACACATTTGGCTTTCTGGGATGCAAGTGCACATTGTCAGGTCATGTTGAACTTCTCATCAACCAACACTCCCAAGTCTTTCCTCCCAGGGCTGCTCTCAATCCATTCTCTGTCCAGCCTCGATTTGTGCCTAAGACTGCCCAAGCCAAGGTTCAGGACCTTGCAGTTGGCGTTGCACTTGTGCAAACTTCATAAGGTTTGCACAGATCCACCTCTCAAGCTTGTCCAGGTCCCTCTGGGTGGTAGTCCTTCCCTACAGTATGTGGCTGCACCACACAGCTTGGTGTCATCAGCAAACTGCTGAGGGTGCACTCAGTCCAGCTGTCCATGGCAAAGATGTTAAACAGCATCAGTTCCAATACTAATATCAATTAGCATTGATAACTCGTTCAAACCTTAATGTATAAGTACACAAAATAAATCAGCAGACTTTGTGTGCTCGATGTTTAATTTGCTCTTATTTCTTTCCCCAAGGCATAAAAGAATTTTACTTCAACTTATTATATTACCACCCTTTTCACCCCTTCCAAATCCATCCATGAATAGCTCTTTCTCTTTTCCATCATTACAATTCCATAAACATCTGTTTGCTTCTCTCTTTAGCCTATAACAAGAATCCAGCATATGAAAATATTGAGAAGAATGGGGTTTATTCATTTTAACTGGAGAATTGTGAGAAGGAAAATGCCTACATAACCAAACTGCCTGCATTACAAATTGCATGTTACTCTAGAAGACGATTTCTGGCAGGATCTTTGCGTATTCTTTCGCCCCAAAACACCCAGAGCTCTAGTTCTTAAAAATAACAAAAAGAGTCTTAGTGATGACAAGAAAAAGAAAGTTGCTTATAAAAGTTTCCTGTTAGTGTTACTTGTATACAGTTTGCAGATAGGGCTGGGGGTACATAAGATCACAAATGGTGGTATAAATAAACAAAGAATGAAATGTTAATTCCATAATGAGAAATTTAACGAAATTGCTGGAGCTTCAGATGAGAGCAGAAATATATTTCTTTCCTTCTTATAGTAGGATTAGAAATTAATCTTTCGCATAAACAAAAGCCACTCTCTAGCATGAGCCATCCTTTGTAATGCTGCACTTTCCAAGATTGATTTACAGACAGAGGTAGAAGGAAATTTAGATTTTATATCTTGCGCTTCTTTGTCTTTTGTAGAGTTGGAATCATGCTCCAGGCTCCAGTGGATTTCCAGCTAAACTCTGCAAAACTTTGTAGTGCATTTTAAAAGCAAGTTTTGAGTAGGATCTATAATAAGGCATTTCAGGTCAATTCATTAACCAGTTCTCTTAGGAATGCTTTAATTACAGTGTTCTGAAACCAGAGGGAGAAATGGTAAATACCGTAGAACCAACAGACCAATATTGCTAATTAATATGGATTGCAGGAGAAAGTGTTGACTAAAAAGCCTTGTATGAAGTCTCGGAGGGATAATGAATTATGATCAAGGGGGATTTATTAAAAATAGACCTGCTAACAATACTAGAATTCTGTGCACTTTCTAACACCTTTAACTCACTTGTACTTTTTACAAACATTAATTAATTGTCCAAACAGTTTACTAGCTTAAGTAACTACTACTATCTCAACTAAAATAGTATAACACTTTTTCAAATTGAGAGACTTGCCCAAAAGGCAACAGTATATCCACGGTAGACTTGGGAACAGATACTGCCTGTGTTTTGTTGGTTTCTCCCTTAGTCGTTGTATATCAGACCACATACTTTTAGGGTCTGATCCAAAACCTAACAAAAAATCAGAAAGAGACACTCAGATGACCCCATGGGGCTTTCAATTGCCAGCAGAGACACACATCAGACTGTTAATCAGGGCTACTGCCAGTGAAAATATTACATTGCATTGGTAGAGAAAAACCATGGTATTGTGGGTAAGGATTGATTGTCCCTTGTCCTACTTTAGGGTAGTAGTTGGATGGCAAAAGACAGTCTCAGAGGAAAGTACAGTTTGTGATGGTTTCCCCCTGCAGTACTGGACCATTGCCTCAGTGTGGTGTGATAGCATGCCATACTCTTTTTGATTATTTTTGCATGAAATGAAAAAGTAACTTATTTCTAAATGACAACTTTTGCAAAAGTTTTGATGACAACTCCAACTATCCAGCTAAGTTCTAGCTATTTTGTGCCTTTTCATAATAACTCAAAATCTTTAAACTGTTTCATTAACTTATTAATTTTATCACTCTTTTATGCCACAAAAGGATTTAATTTGCTGGTTTCAACTCTTTCTGCATGCTGTTTGAAATGGGCAGTGATTCACTTCCAAATATGGTTACATATTGGTTCTAGTGAGGCCTCCAAAAGTAAGATTCAGTAGGACAAGATTTTCTCATGTAAGAGACTCACTGACTTTGTTAAGTTTTGATACACAAAAAGCATATTGAACAGCAGGTATTTAATGATCCTCTAGTATGGAAATTATCTTACATTTTGTAATATAAGGTGTCCTGATTTTATGGTACAATTTTTGTACTTTGACAAGATTCTTTTTGTGGTGAGAGGCAGTTCAGTTATATCAAAAGGCTCACTTAATGATTCTTTCGCTATTTTACCTCATGTGATCAGTTCTAGATGCTTTGATTACAGGATCAAAATAGAATTGGGAAATCTAGCATTACTCAGATGAAAATCTGTCAAGTGCATGTGATACCTAGTGTACAAAAGAGTGTATAGACAGCTAGTCCTACTTGGTTTGGTTTTTTTAAAATTATTTATTTTTCTAATAAACTATTCTTTGAGCCCAACTTAGGAGTAGAAAATCTTATCAGTGGTACTGGTAGACCTCTCATACAAAAAACTGTCCTGCCAGTCTTGCAAAATGGAGCTCTAAATGGTCACCAGAGGGCACAAAATGCCTTTGAATCATATAAGTGGAAGACATATACCAAAATTCTCATACTTGGTCCCTGGAACTAGATTTAAATAGAAACTAGTTGTGTTCAGAAATAAATAGTGCAGCCTAATGTCTGGTCATAGGTCTCATTTAAAACCAGACAGCCATTTTTGTCTTGGTCAATAAATCCAACTTCACATACATAGAAAATTTTGTTCTGTTCCTTTGTTTGGTAAGTAACCCCCAACTTAAAAAGGCATATCTGTAGCTTTAAGGTATACATGGAACAACTCACACTAAATAATTTCAGCCAATCAAGCCTATGAAGACCCCAGTCATTTCTAAGGTTGTCTTTCTACTTGTAGGGCACAAAACAAAGAGGATTTACTGGTGTTAGTTCCCCCACTCTGAGGTGCAAAGATTCTTTGCCACACGCTATTTCCAGTGCAAGTTCATAACAGTCCTGGCTGCAGTCTCCAGCAGTGCTGATTTTTCATCTTGCTCTGTAGCTACGAAGAAGAGAAGACCAGCAGCATGATGGACTCTAGCACAGCTTTCTTTCAAATCTTTGCTTTAGGTTCCCTTTGGTCAGCAGTGCTATCCAAGCTGAAGTGAAACATTGGGTCCATAAGTGATAAAATATGTTCCCTGACAAGGTCTATGATCAAGACACATGTTAAAATGTTTAAATTTTAGAATATTGCCTATCACCCTCCTTCTGCTACTGTGGGTGTAACTATCCAAGAAGACAGAAATCTAGTATGGACAAGGTATAAATTTCCCCTTGTCTGTCTAAAAATGGATCACAAGAAAATACAGTGAGGTCATGGGGTAAGGATCTGAACTATGGTACTGACAATGAGATCTGGGGAAAAAATGTAGTAGGTATAAATAAATCCACAACTGAGTTCAGATGGAAAACTGTCCAGCAAAATGTCAAGTTAGGAAAATATACTAAGCCCTTACTTCATGAATAAATTCCAGTTGTGAAAACAATATGAGCAGAATCATATCTGTAGAATGTGAATGCATAATACACTGCTATAGAACTAATGATTGTTTCACCCTCTGTTGCTGGCATCAGTGACATTAGCAGACAATTATTTCAAAAAGTTTCTCTTCATTGTAATTGAGATCTTTGCTTACAGTGATGAAGTTCCAAGGTTCAATCAGCCTATGGCTCTTGCAGAAACACTCTGTACTTCAACATGTGGAGCCAATATCAGTGCTATCAGGTAAAAGAAAAGAGATTTTGATGACATCTTTTTTCAGATTTCAGTATCAAATACAGCAATGTACTACAAGGCAATTCCCTAAGGTGACTAGGAAAGTCTTCCAAATTAAACGTTGTTAAACTAGATTAAAATGACAAAAACCAGATAAATCAGATTAAAGTCAGATCCTACTCCAACCTTAATTTAAACTGCTGTAAAATTACATCATTACCACATGCAGAACAGAGAATTAAAGATCAAGTGCCAGCTTTAAATTTAATTTCCTCACATTTGCCAGTTTCAGATTATCTAGTGCTAACAGCATGACTGACACTTCACAGACATGTCTGAAAATAAAGTCCTCTAATCCAGGACCTCTCCTGCCAACATCTCAGTTGTCTCATGGGGTCTGCTGAGTGGGTAGATTGGGAACCTGGTAGAATAGAGGGATGTTAGAATATAAAATTAAAACCGAGGACTATCAAGGAGACACAGATTAAACACAGGGAATTAGACAAACTCATTTTAGATGTGATATCAGGAAAATGTCCCTTTCCTCTGACTATAAGCACCACCTTAGGAAGTGCTACCTGAAAAAGAAGCCTTCTGATTAGGATCAAAACCTTGGGCTGTATTTCTGTAATGGGTTGAAATCCACGGTCAACTTTTTCAGCGCACACAAGAGGATGTCCACTTGTTTCTTTCTCTCACTGTTAATGCAGTCACATTCACACAGAGAAAAGGGGAAGTCTGACTACTGCCAAGCACATGTATTTGAGGCACTGATTGATTTATTCCTGTGTTTCGCTGATGTTCTGTGATACATTACTTTTCTTGCTAGACCTCCTATGGCCTTTCTGAGTCACTCCTTAGGTCAAACCATGTTAGCTGAACTGCAGGTCTACATTCAGACCTGCTACACTCTATAGCTTATTGTCGAGAATGTTAGAACTTCATCCAAACCCTGTGTTTGGATGAACTTTTCATTGAGACCCTCATTTTAAAAGTTATAACACAGTGTTTTAGTTGTACATGTTGACTCCTTGCATATTACTCAATAGATTTTTAGCCTGTGGGAGAATTATATAAATAAAAAAGACACTAAATAAATAAAGCAAGCACAAACCATGTAGGCTATAAGTCAAAGAAACAATCAAATCTCATAATCTGCAGGAACTTGGGGGTAGGTTGATGGAAGAGCACTTCCAAGGTTATCTTTGTGGAGAAGGCATCACACATCATAAAAATTCTTTTCCTCAGGATATTGTGCTCTTGTTAGTAATTTAGACTGTCTTATCTTGGTTACTATACGGGTAAATACAGTATAAAAACCAGAATTTTAATCTAAACTACACAAGGCTAAAAAAATAAAATAAAATAAAATAAAATATAAAATAAAATAAAATAAAATAAAATAAAATAAAATAAAATAAAATAAAATAAAATAAAATAAAATAAAATAAAAGAAAATAAAAGAAAAGAAAAGAAAAAGAAAAAGAAAAAAAGGAAAATATTCCTACTAAAGGAATAGATTCTTTCCAAAAGAAGGAATATACTAAATTTGCATATTCAGTAGTCATCTGAACCTTAGCTAATAAATATCCAAATCTAGACTGTCAGAATGTTGGATTTATTAACTTTCTTAATTTAATTTGCATGAGAAATTCCGAACTTTTCAAGATTTAGAAAATGGGGGAACATTGAGCACATACTAATACGTTTTAAAGCAGATTCTTTTAGAAAAAAATACGCAAATCAATTTGCACACTACTGGGATAATTACTTTATTTTCTTACTCTTAATAATCCTGTTACTCAGGATAACTTTTGTTACCCAGAGAGTGAATGAAGATAATTAATGCCTAAGAGAGGGTTATGTGTAAAACCAGCCTGCTGAGCTACCTGAAGTAGCCAATAGACTGAGGAGAGGCGTGTCCGTCTTAAGCAAATGAATAACATCCTTTGACCCAGTTATTAGAAAAGTGCCCCAGTCCTAGATATAGGTACATACTCTAGGGGCAATAAAAGAAGTCCTTCAGGTAGGAAGTGACCTAAGGAGAATGACTTTATTTTAAAAATTAAACATTTATAAACATTGGAGGGGGTAGGGGCTCTACATCCTGCATCGCTGAACACTAGTATGTAATATTTAAATCTAGACCAATCTGTTTCCAAAACATCCTAACCACTACCTTCTTACTCAGGAAATTTGTTAGAGCTCCTGATTTTCACAATAATTTCTAAGGCAGGATTAAAAGAATATTCCCAAGATGTCTGATGTGTTCTGAATATTAGAAATTGTGTTCAAATTTCTCATGAGTACAGAAAGAAGCTGAACCTGAATTTGCAGTACCTATTTTAAGTGCTCTCAGCACACCACCAGTTGTCAAAAGGTACATTACAAAAAAACAAACCTTTTCTCCTTCTGTCTTTTCTATGAGGTCCTGCCTACCAAGGCTGTTTTGAGAGAAGGTTCTGTCTCAAAGCTCTTGAAGAAGAGGAATACAAGGATGCCTGTGAGCACTTAGCTACATCACACTGCCAGGGCAGGGGCAGTTCTAGATATGTCCTTTGGAATCTGGCTTCCAGGTATAAGTGAAAGATGACTGTCAGTTTTGGAAAAATCTACATTTTGGATTTCCACCTTTGTGTTACTTTGTCCTTCATCTTTAACCAGTCAAGTAGGGAGGTAGAAAACCCAGCACACACTTAATTATAGTGTGTGTACTTTAGATGGAACAGACCCAAAAGTACAGACTTTAGACCTCATTAACTACTAATGCCCTCCAAATTGCAAACAAAGTGGGTGCCACAGAAATCAATGAGATTAGGTTGCTTAAAAGGCAAGTAATAATCAAACATTAAAAAAAAAGAATAATGAAGAAAATACATACTTTTCTAGCATTTCAGAGTAAAATCTGAAGCTCTTTCAGTTCTCATTCTTTGCAGCTGCTTGAACATAAACATACAAGCTCTGATGCAGAAAACATAAATAGATTAATTGGGAGAGGCGTTTGTTGAATCAAAAAGGAAACCAGAAGGCACCATCTCCCACCTTTTTCTTCTGCTAAAACACTATTTCTTTGAAAAGGGGGCTTTTGTTAGACGTGAGTGGGCAGGAGAGAAGGATTTGCAAAGTCATTGCAGCCTTGTCCAAGATCAATTGCTACCTCCCCACCACAATACAAACATCAGTGTCCTGATTCATCTTTTTCCTGAAGAGAGAAAAAGCCAGAAGTATTTAAGTAAAATTGTAATTGGACCCTGCAGGAGTTCTAAAAACAATGGGAGCTAGAAGGGAACATAATGATTCATTTTGGCTACTCTGTCATATCATTTGTTCTCCCCCAGCCCTATAAACTGGTACATAATGATTTTTAGAAATATAGGAAAGTTAGAAACAGAAACCAGATGCTCAGAACTCATAACACCTTTCCCTTATTTCCTCTGAGCTAAAAAAACAAAACCATCATCATTTGTGAATGTAACCTTTTCATATTAAAGTAAAATCATGTGTTCTAGTAGCTGATTGTGACAGTAACACTTCATTTCCCCCTTTCTGTTCTCAAGTGGCAAATTGATATGACTCGATGCAGAAATGTTTTCAAACACATGGCCTGAAAATCTTAAAGTGTATCTGTAACCCATTAGTTTCTGAAAACTTAGATGTCTATATAGTGTGTCCATATCTGTAAATTTCTGCAAGAAAACTAATCCAAGAAGATTTGAGCTAACATCTGTCTACAATATCAGCTACTTAAGTCAGTGTATTGGTCAGAATTGTGTCCAGGGAATAAATTGAAAAAGATGTGAAATCAAAATGAATAACAGCTACAGCAATTCATATACAAAATTGTTTTTAGGTCTTTAAAAGTCTACTAAAATTTTTGCTTCTTCTACTTTTTTCTGTTCTGCTACTTCATTCTGTATAACAAAAAGAAAGGTTGAACAATTTTGTTTTGTGGAGACATTAAAAATATTAAATCTTGGTTTTGTGAATAAATTACATAAATACAGTTTAGACTAAAAATTTACCAAGTAACAAGGTTGGCTTTACAGAAAATGGAGAATTTTTATTTTTACAGGATTAGGGCTAAAATACAACACAGATTTTCAGACTCAGCACCAGGATGTGTCCTACCAGCAACTCACAAGAAACATCAGGTTACTGATATAGATAATATAGATACTATGAATAGTGAATCTGATTTAATAAATAATATAGATATATGTAGATAAATGAAGCTGATTTGGCTGCTGCATCATATAAAACAACACTGTCCCCTTTGTCCAGATGTTAATAAGTTCCATTTCCATGTAACTTATTCTACTAGTAGCTCAGGCACATAGAAAATGTGCCAATTACCCAAAGATAAAAAAAGAAAAAATATTTAATTTACATACGCTAACGTTTGCTACCATGAGCTGTAATGGCCTCTGCTGTTGTCAGCAATACCAAGGTCAGATATTCACAGCATATGGAAATAGCCTTTATTTCAGAAGCATGAAATCCATATGCATTAAAAAACAGACACAGAGACAGATACAATCCTATCCTGACTGGAAGCGTTCTGATTAGAATGGTCCATAACATCAGACAGCTATAACACTGAACAGACTGAACATTGGTCACAACTGGGGAAGTTAAGCCAAAACATCTCTCTTCCTTCCTCCGTCCACCTGAAACATGTCTTTGATCTAAAGGACTCCACATAATAAACAGAGTATCAATATTTACCCTTAAAAAACCCCAATCTAAATACTGTTAGATGAACAACTTTTTAAGTGACTTCTTTTTTAAATTATTTAATATAATAAAAGTATTTTCATACATTTTAAAAAAATTTGAAGGCATAAAGTCACTGTATTTTTGGAAAAAAAAACCTAAGTAGAAGACTTATGGTTCTTGGAATTTTCAAATCTTTTCCTTTCCTTACTCTCTAAACAATATTTGCAATCAAATTTCACTTCAGATTCTTCTTTTATTCCTCCTCTGTTGCTTCACACTTTGTTCCAATTGTTTTCTACTACCTTATCTCTACTTCTGATATTCTGAGAGGTGAAGTAAACATTAATCTGACACAAGAATAGAAATATCACTTTTATTTTCCTACTGGAAACTGAGTTTCACTGAAAAGATTTCAATACTCAAAATCTGCAAGGGGCATCTGACCTTTTCCTTTGCCCAGGAGAGGGAAAGGCACTCTCATGGAGAATAAACTACCTTAAAATTTTCAGTCATCTCTGGCAATCGTATGGAAGCACCTTCCCCTGTCTGCATGTTCCTGAATGATCAGATAAAGGAGGACAATCTGGTTTGGGAGCAAAGTAGATTCCCATATCCACTAGGATGTTTCTTCCTATATTTTTCATAGATCATACTTTATTTTTTCGTTTACCCCAGTAACTTCCACTGTCACTCAAGCTCCTGTGAGTTCAGGAGAAACTTTTATGAATGACCACTTATTAAACAGGAGACATTTGGAGACTGATTATAAGTAAGAAAGAATGGAGAGCACAAAAGAGAAATGGGTTGGATCAAATGAGGATAAAGATCATTTAGCAAGGATTACCTTAGTTTGCACCTCTGTTAGAATTTTATAAGTAATTGCACAGAACAAATTTCAAATCTTTTTAAAGATTAAACAGTGTTACCAATTATTTTAAGCTGCTTTATTAAAAAATATTACTTTAGAGTCCGGCTCCACTTTATGTCTCTTGGAGTTTTCTAGTGTAGATGTGAAAGACAACTGACACACTGCGGTATGTTTTGAGTTCATTTAGCAATGTCACAGTGTTATTATGTAAGATTCAACCTAAAAAAAAATTAGAATATCTGAGTTCCAAAGATAGAATTTATATCTAAGAATAATGTTATATGTATATCTTAAAGAATTTTGAATTCTATTTATAATAAAAAATCAAACTATTTAAGTTTTATTTTTTCTTAAGAAAATAAAAGGATTTTCAGTAAACACAAGCAACATTCTTGTTGTGTTCAGTCTTCAGATCCAAGAAGCAACAAGTTCTTTCAAGGTGTAATTCAGGAGCTATAAAGCATGGACTTTTGACACATCAGGCCACATTGTCTATTGCACAACCATTATGGTCTTCCTTGACACTGAAAGTTTGCTTATTTAAAAAATAATATTTTGTGTGTGAGGGATATGATCCCATGGGTGAGCAAAACAAAGACAAATAGATTAGCACTGGCATATTTCATTCCAAGGAAGATTTTACAGTTAAAAATTCATGTAGTCCACACACTGACAAGAATTTGTTGAGTTTTATGAAAAATAAAATTGTCTGCATGATATATAATGGACAGGATAGGAAGATCAATAGACATAAATTTATTTCTCTAGCTAATTCAGTACCATACTGATTCTTATCAAGATGTTGGGAGCATTACCTAAATGTACAACAGACTCCTTCAGTATAATGAAGCCTCTTTATAAATATTGCTGTTTCCTTTTGATTTTGTGACTATTAAAAATGCATAATTGAGTACATAAATAAATCAACATTTCATTTATTTATGAGATGGGCCCCATCTTTTTTGTTGCAATTAAAACATGGAGAGATTCCCCATTGTTCTGACAAAAAATAAAGTGATAACTTTCCTGTAGACTTAAAGATAAGATATAGCAAGCTGTTGTCTTGCAGTGGGAGATACTAAAGGTATCTTCCAAAATTCAAAGCCCTGAAGAGAATTAATAGAAAGATTACTCTTTTCAGACTTGGCAGACAGTTTCATTTAGTTCATTCTTACTAATAAATCTTATAGAGGGAAAAGTTAGTGTCAAATAGCACTTAAGACAGTTTCCAAATACATGTTTCTTAAAAGCCAAAGGCTGTTTAGAAATAGAAGGCTTCATCAGGAACTCTGATTGCTGTTCTCTGAATAATTACACAGGATTTTTCAGTAACGTCAGAGTGTCCAGGGGAGGACATTTTATGTCAGAATCCATGTCATGCTATCTAGGCTATATATTCTATTAAGACATGAAACCTTATAATAAGATGTATGTCAGTGTCACCTTTATGATTATTCAACATTCATAGGTTTCTCTGGGAGTTAAGTATTTTTCAGTTTAAGAAATAGCAGTGAGAAAAAAAAAATGTGGAAATTATTACAGCATTTTTGCACCTACAAGGATATGTTTGTTCTATTTCCACTCAGGCAACACTTAAAAATAGAAATGGACTATGCTATGATTAAATCCTAAATATGTTGTCAGTATAGGAAAGAAAATCAGCAGTTTTCAAATCCTCGATCTCATTTTACAGGTGCAATACTTGTTTTGTCCACGTGGTATTCCCTGCACTATCACAGCATAAGGAATGAAAACCACCTTAAAAGCAAACCCTATGGCAGGTGTATTTAACAGACAGTTAAAATAATACGATACCTCAGCACAAAAGACATAAGTGAAAGCTAGCTTATCTTCTGATTCACCTTAGTAAATCGAATGTATCTGTGTCTTTGCACAACAAGTAAGAATCCTACCTTTTAATTTCTGTCACCTGTGCTGAGGCACTATCATTTATACTTCCTGATCTTCATATATATTCACATATATTCAGGCCACTGAATCACTTAATTTTTACTAGAGAAAAAAGGTACTACATATTAAAAGACAAAAAATATATTAGATGTTTTCTTAGGAAAAATTGTGCATCATGTCATTACTGCACCATCAAAAACCAAATAATAGCCAAAATAAATATAAATATTTAAAAAAGGACCAGCAAAAAAGAAAAACAACATGTATGGGAGGTTATTAACAGTATATTCAAGCAAAACATCAGGTTAAGCTATACAACTGATAAAATTTATATTTAATTTAAAAAATCTGTTAAGTATCATGCATAACAATTTATCTATGAAAATAAGTGGGGGATATTAATTTGGGAGAAGTGCTCAAATTTAGTGGCTACAATTCTTGATCAAGATGGAATGAGAGAAAATCAGCTTCGTCACTGTACCTGATGGAAAGCAGAAGCACTTTTTCATGAGTTTTTTCATTAAATGGAAGTGGAGGGAAGGAAATAATGAGATGTATGTTTGGTACAAGTGGCAGTAGGTATGGCATGAGTAAGATGTCTGATGCAAACAACCATGTGCTAATACACAAGCATTCAAAGATGAGGATATTGACATCACTTTAAACAAGACCTTTACATAGTTGTACAGTTTTCTCATTTTTATTCTATTTGACCATTTGAAGCCAAAATTGAGATAACATTTGTCTCAGTGAGTGACAGCAACACCTCTTCCTCAAGTGCCAGTTTGTTTTGTTTGTCTAAATATATTTGCAGTATATGAAGACCTCTTGTCATTCAAGTGGTAATATTTGATTTGGGTTTTTCTTTCCTGTCTAATAGATTATATGTGCAACTATGAGAAAAACACTAGCTCTTTTGTTTTCTTTTGCAAAATCCAGAATTTGTACGTTCTCTGTCCATGAAACTAGAAAAAACACAGAAATCTTTGGAATTAATATCCAAATATTGGGGAGGAAAAAGCACTGTTAAATTTGACCCTTTGCATATAATCTTATTGATTTTGCATCTTCTTTCCATGCCCTGGCATACTAAACTTAGAGAATACATAGAAATTAAACAACTTGCTGGATTGGAATAACTTTTCCAGTATAAGTTAAACACTCGTGACAGCCCAGCTAAGCAAAACTGAGTAGTTAACTTGAAGGAAGACCTTAAAAGGAACATTAAAATACCACTGCAGCCATCCAGTCTCTCAAAATATCTTTGCTGTAATTGCCAGAATTATAGCTTGTGGTTACCTGCCACATTCTTGGGTGCTCAACTCATGGTTATTGTGCTACCACAGTTTAAAACATTGGCTCAGAGCTGTTTTACAATCCACATAATGCTCTGTCTACTGAGTACAGTACTGTATCAAACAACACACAGGCCTTGAGACAAAGGGCATTGAAACATATCCACATAATAAATAACATTTTAGATGAGTAGAAAACACTGCATGCTTGATGTCATTCCAAAGGACATGTCTTAACTTTTGGGTCTCAACCAGGGTGTAATAATAATAAAAATAAATTGTACAAGGCCTGAGCAGACTGGTGTGAGGATACCTTACCTGATGTATAACTATTCAGATTGGATGCTTTTAGCCAAGGCAATACAGCAATCACACTAGGTAATTATTTTAAAAGAGCAAGTATTGTAAAATAAATGGAGAAAAGTAAATCATTTATGAGAGACGGCTGTATTTCCAAGAGGCAGGCTTCATCTGGAGAATAATTAAGAAGGGTGGAAGTTTCTGTACAGTGGAGAGAGGAGATTTCATGACAAAGTTGTCAAAGGCAAAGGTAAGCATATTTATACTAACAGAACATCCATTTTGATCTTTAACTGAAGAAAAAAAAGAAGAACTAAAAACTAGAGAAAGGGAGAAAAAAACTACTAATCCAAGAAAGACGCATTTAAAGCCACATTGAAGGATGACATTTTTAGAACTTTCATTAGGCTATTTTGTGTGAGTATTGATAAGAAGGCAATCTATTCCTCAAATGAGATTGCCAAAGTACAGGATATAACAGAACTGAAAAAACACCATAAACTTATGTAAATCAGTTCTAAAGTTGAATTTGAAAGACTTCCAAATATGTTAAGGTAGAAAGACACAGTCAAAAGAACATAAGCTCTGCTGTCTTACAAGGTAATGACCCCATGAAATGACCATGCAACCATGAATGATGGATGTTAATGTTTGAAATCCCATATTCAGTTAATGTATTTTTTTAATCCTGTTTGATTTTTTTTTTTAATTTCACACAGTGTATTTTACAAAAGTAGAACCTTCAGACTCAGAAATTAATCTTATGTTCCACTGTACAATTTGTATTGTTTATTTAGGCTTCAGCCATAATGACAGATATGTGTACTTTTAGATTTGTATCAAATCCAGTCACTCTTGCATTTGTCCTGGGGATTTGTGTTTAAAGATATAAGATTGCTAAAACGAAACCATAAGGAGAAATGTCAGCAAGAGGAACAGCAAAAAAATCCTTCAGATACTAATGAGATTCATTCATTGTTCAATTCTAGATGTTTAAAATACTAAAATACATTTGTTTCTTTTTACAATGCTTAAATTAGGAAAGAGTTTCAATTTTCTTTCAAAACAATAGTAACTCACTGTACCCTCTCAATGCAAACATAAAGATAAGAACTGCACAATAACTGTTTTAATTAAAATCAATTGCACTAGGATTTTACTTCTTAAAATATAATTTGAGGACATTTTTTCCCCCTTCTAAAGAGAAATATAATTTAGGAAGTTTGCATATTTAGGATTCCACAGAATCATAGGATTCCACATATTTAGGATTCCACAAAATATACTGAGTTGGAAGGCACCCATCAGGATCATTGAGTCCAATGCCTGTCCCTGCCCAGGACTCCTCAAGAATCACATCATGTGCCTGAGAGCATTGTCCAGTTTATAGAGGGCAGATGGAGGAAGAATCTAATCGAAACACGGCCTCTGCTGAAGCTCCACCCACTTCTGGAAGTGTTGAGTAATTGGTCTTCTCATTTCACATCAGATAAGTGGCCCTCTCTCTACAGCATAGAAACTTCCAACCTTTTTCATTATTCTCCAGATAAAGCCTGCCTCTTAAAACACAGCCATTTCTCATAACTGATTTAGTTTTCCCCATTTATTACGCAGCTTCTTTCACAATGAAGATCTTCCCTGCTGCAGATGTAAGCTTCACTCACTGAGTGCATTCAGCCCAATTAAACTTAATGAAACTGTTACAGGACAAGACTTATTGCTGAAAACACTGATTTTTCTTTTACACAGAGCATGTATCACCAAATATTTAATCAACATAGGTATTCTAGTAAGGTTTAGAAGGTTCTACCAATTTACAGTAAAAGACTATTTTCAATTAATAACTTAAACCAAGTGTGTACATAGTCAAATATATTTAGGCTAATCTGTTTTCCAGCTACAAATAATGGATATCCTCCTGACAATGGAGAGTGATTCATTCTTTCAAGAGGGAAAGCTTTGTCTTAGCCAAAGTATTGCAAAATTACATTTTTTTTCCATTAAGAGATAAGTCATGCACTACTTTTGTACTTGTAAAACAGATTCTGATGAAGGATTAACATAAATAGCTGAATTAATCACTTGGTCTGTCTATCTCCATAAAACAACTTCAGAATTTTCCCACCCAAGAAGATACTAATACCTGTGAGTTTGGAAACACGCATGTCTACCATCTGAATTAAATATCTACCCATTCATTAAGATTCATCCAACTTGAAGATGCAATCATTTGTCAGAGAATTTATGGAAGAATCCCAAAGAAATTCTGCCACATACAGAGATTCTGATGTCACTAGTGAGTCATATACTCCTCACAGATCTAAGAAACCATAGATCCCACAAACAAAAAAACAAAAAAACAAACAATCCCACAACTTTGAAGGCCAGCTTATACCAAAGACCATTCTGCTAAATGTTACTGAAAGGTCTTTTCACACAGAGCAGCTGGAGACATTAACAAAAAGAGGAATACTTCATGAGATCAAGTACTTCATTTTTCCTGAAAAATTACTAGACAAATGACATGTAGGAAAAATGACTAGTGCTATGGGTATGTACAGAAGCACCAAATCTGCATTGTGAGTGCTTCGTGAAATTCAGAATGCCCCAGGAGACAGGGGAAACTGGAGGATTTACGTCCCCAAGCCCTGTTCCACCTTGGCCTTGTGCTGATGTCTAGGGCATGTTGCAAGAGAGTATTCAGAGGTGTGCAGCTTTCCTATGATCCCACACAACTGAAGAGAACATGTCGAGTTCTCTAAGTCCCTATAAAGATAAAAGCTCTCTCTTATATCTAAAGATGACAGTAGTTTCTTTCAGAATTAATGGGTTTAAATAAAGGATTTTGTATACACAAGGAAGAAGACTAAAAAAGCATTTTGTTTACAACAGCAGTAATAAGTAGGCAAAGTTGATCCACCTTTAAAAACTGAATAAATGCAAATTTTTATAACCAAGCTATTAGTAAAAACAGTATTAAAATCCTTGAAGAAAATGTTTTCAAGGATACTTAAATATCTTTCTGTCTTGCATTAATCTTTTCAGCTTCTTAGTTTGAGGAGGCACTCAGCAAAATTTAGTTTTTCTTGGAGTCCTTAAAAAAACCCATGCACAGGAAAGCGTATGGAAACTGCCCACAGGAAGCATATATCAGATAAACATAGGAAGTAATTATTCAGCAGGAAAGTTTGGAGGAAATGGGTTGTTTTTCTGTCAGTTCTGGTGTTCTGCGGATTTCAGGACATCAGCAGTAATGAAGGAAATAGATTAGCAATTGCAGGGCAGCTATTGTTTATACAGTGTTGACACCAAATGTCAATTCTCCTAGAATTTACCTTGTAAAAATAATTTAATATTGGGGGAAAAGCAAAGCAGTCTTTCTTTTCTTCTAATATTATCACAGCAGTTAATCTTAACATCTCTGCAATGAGAGGGTTTTGAGGAAGAAATAATTCACCTGGTAAAGTAGTAAAATGAAAAAAATACATTAGAAAATTTCAAGTATTTCTTTTTTTTTTTAAGATGATAAACCTTTATTTTGGTATAAACTAGTAGTAAAGGACCGCCACAAATCCAACCTATGAAAATATGGAGTTTTAAGTTTTTACTTTAACTTCATTTAATTCTTTACTGAGATGAGAAAATCCTCTTCTAAACTAAGTAGTCTCTTACTTGTTAGGGAACTCTCATTCCTGAATCATATGATTATACATTAGGCAAATATATAAACAAAGATTCCTTTTCAATCAGTCCTGTTCAAACTGAACATCAAGTTCTACCTAAACACACTTGTTCTGTTGAAAATTTCCTAACAAAACTTCCACAGAAATAAACAGACATATGTAGAAAAGCCTTGAGGTTTGACAAATCAATATTTTCCCTATGAAAACTTATCATGGGAAAAAAATATCCAGTGTACTGTAGCTCTAACTTCCCCCAGAGCAGAGAAGGGTGATTATGTGGAAAACAAATACAGCTGTGAAAGGTGCTCTTCTCTGTTCAGGCAACAGGGGTGAAAAGAATTGGCCCACTTTATACCCTGACTATACAGTTCATATCAAGCTGCTTGCTCCTTGATATGCACAAGTTCATACAGTGCATATCAAGGAGCAAATTTAAGTATCATATTCTCATATGCACAAATATCTGCCCAGGACAGCAGGATTTCAGTGATGCCTCTCCTCCCTCGCCCCCCACGTAAGGATTACAGACATTATCAGCAACCCTACTGGGCTACAGGCAGAACTGAGCCAGCTGTTCCCCAGTAGCTCTCCTGGTGCTACCAGAAAAGACAGAAACAGAGAAACTCCATATGGCTTCTTGGATTCACACTTGTTCCAGCTGTCATCAGTCCTATGCAATTCTGTGGTTTATATCTTTACTGTGTTTTTAATTTTCCTGTACTTTCCTCCCTTCTATTTGATTTATTCAGTGATTTTGGTAACTATTTCACTTAATGGCTGAATAAATTATTAGGAATATTTCAGTTCAAATTACTTAGAATATTTTTCTCTGAGGATTTTAATGCCTTATTTTCATTATAGCTGTTGATGATAATAATAGTGTATTTATAAGCATCCTAAATCTGGATATGTAACAGACTTTGTTTCTCTTAGCAAAATATCAGAAATAATCTTCAAAAAAATTCAAATATCTCTTCAATTTTTATCAGTTGATAAATGACTGAATTTTGTAAAGACTGTTAGCTATAATAAGAAACCATTTCTTGCACATGAAAAATTGAAACAGGAAGGCAAAACCGTTGAGTAAAAAATTTTTGACATATTCCAATTAATTTCATTTATGAACAACGAAGTACATTCTTCAGGTAGTACTATATTCTACCAGATATCCAAATAAAAAGATTTCTTATTACTTATTTGAATTGTTTCTTATGTGTACTTAGTTGCACAACAACTTATCTTTGAGACAAATATGATATTAAAGTACTTTCAGCATTGCATATCCACACTCAATTGTCATACAAACAGCCTCTAGTTTCCAATCTTCAAATACAGAGTTTCTTGAATAGATTAGTTATCTGCGTAACATAACTTGATAAGTTTGAACTTACAAGGACAGAAGGTTTCAAACTGACTTTAAGAAAAACAGGATCAGAAAATGCAACTTTGTCATTCTTACTGACAAAATTTACTGCAGCAGCTCAATCAAAACTCAGCAAGTAAAATGAAAAAAACTCCAGCTAGTGTCAGAATGGCCTGGTAGATTAGTCTCAATTCAAAGTAAAAAAATTTCCACTGGGAGAGCTGCCAAAGCTGAGACAGATCCCTGCCTAGAGCAGAACAGTGCCAGCTCTGAGCTCCAAGAAAGACAGGCAACAGGAAGACAGTCTAGATGTGAAGATTCTTGGGAAGTTTTCACAGAGGGAATTGGGAAAACAAGATACAGGTTGGAGGAGTTGCTGCAATTGTTTTACCAGCCTTTCCTCCAAATGTCTGTCGTCTGCCTTTTCCTAAATATTTCTAGTAGAAAGGCTGAAGCAATGACCATTCATTCCATCAGGCATCACAAAAAGGTGATAACCAGATGTTCAGTCTTATTTCTCTTCTTCCCTCTGACTTTCTTAGTGATATTGTTCCCAGATCAATCTCTCTAAATCCCTATCATAAGAATGACCATTAAGGTTCTTTGACCACAAGTGAACCTAACATTATTGTAGGAGAAACAATGTCATGATCATGGTCTTCAAGCAAGTTACCTTTGTCATGTTATTCAGTTCATGAAAATCACAATCTGAATTGGGCTTGCAAGTGCATAGCAAAGACAGTGATGATCCATCCCACTGGTATAAAAAACTCTTTCTCCATTGTTGTCGTACAACACTGGAGTCTCTGGAACAACCATATTACAAGGAATGAATACTAAGAACAATATAGAATAAATTCAGTTGGGGGGGAGGGGGCGTTGAAATCTGAGGTTTCAACCTTAGGTTGTTTTTGGGGAGTACATGTCTATCCCCTAAACATTTATTTGTTAGACTAGAGATTTTGGTTATCAGATTCCAGACCTTTAGCTCTCCCCTCCAGCTACCTTTTAAAGATTCTACAGACCTCATGCCTCTGGGTGTTCTGTGCTTGTTTCTAACTTTCAGAAAGTTTTCTTTAAGAAGATCTGTTTGCTCTTATAGAAAATCACAGTGATAGCTTATTAAGAGAGAGGGTTGAATAAGCAACTCAAGTCTCCTTTTGAACTGGTTAGAGAAAGTAGTTAAAAACAAATAATGTGACCCAAAACTACCTTTTGTCTTCAGCATCTGATTTTCTCTCAATAGAATTTTCATGTAACAAACAATATGGTTTAATCAGTTCTTTGATTTATGCTGTGATCCCTTGGAAAATTAATTATATTTGTAATCATGTGGTGAGAAATTACTGTAAGAAACAACACTTTCAGGGTAAAAAGCATTTGTTTCGCTTCTTTTTGTTTGAAATTTAGGGCATAAAGTCCCCTGGTGCAGTTTCTTTTCAGGAAGCAGCTTCCATTTATAGCATTTATTGAAGTGGGAAGTATCAGTACCAGTGTTATAGATGAGGAGGATGCATGCATTGAATAAAAAGCATCCAGGACGTCAAATTGTAAATAATCCAGAATTATCTTAAAGAAACAAATTATTGAGAATCAGGGTTGTGCTTCTCCACAGGTCCCCTGGAAACACTACATCCTTATTTATAAATTACCTACAGTGATACCTATACCTGTAATGTAATGGCCAGTCTTCATGAACGAAGAACCGGGGAAGGTCTTTAACCTTCCAGCCTGCGCAATGGATTTTTTAGGTGAGACACAGTGTGTGCGGAACTGAGCCCACCCTTTAATCCTAAGGTTCATCTGCTGGGGCCAAGTGAGCTTGGACGGTGGCAGCAAGGTCCTCAGGATGTAGATGGATTGCCTTACAGGGCTAACGAGCTCCATCTGCCCGGGGAGTGGCCCCGACCGGGAATCGAACCCGGGCCTCGGCAGTGACAGTGCCGCGTCCTTAACCACTAGACCACCAGGGGCACCTATACCTGTAGCTAACTGCTGTAAACTCTGGGTGTCCTTGCACACAGTCAGTTCAGACTGTAGAAAATTTGGTGTGGCTTTTGTTGGCAGGGAAATGAAGGTGGGGGGAAAATACATGAGAGAAAGAGCTAGATAAGATCAGCCATGGCTCTGCTGCAAGCCATAATTAATTGTCTGATACAATCCTAAAGCTGACTGAGACCTGGTTTTATGGCTTAATTCCACTCTTGGAGCTCTGCAATAGATTATTCATATCACTTTTATGATGAGTGGGAAAGTTAGATCAGCATAGAGTTAATTCCAGTTTAAGCAAGCCTGAGGATCTCAGAGTAGAGAAATATAAGTTTGGGTGACATAGTCATTGATCTGAAATTTGCTTTATCTGTCTTTATCACAACTTCTCTCAGCAACATGGTCTTTCTTTACTATCCACTGCGATAGTTATGAATCCATATATGTTTGACATGTTATTTAATATCAGAGAGAATAAATTGATGAGGGAGTTCAAACTGCAGTAGTTTTTTAGTAGCTTTCTAGTAGTTTTCACCAGATCATTTTTACATGGAATGCTCTGTGGATGAGCTGGAAATAGGCATATGACATTAAGGAATTATTCAGCTTCTAGGTACCCCAGATTACAAGAGAAGACTCAAGTTTTTCTACTTTATAACTTTAAGAATAAAATCCATGTGGTGGTTAATTAAAATAGAAAGGAATCTCTGAAAGGTAGTCCATAGTCATTATTTTCAGGAGTTGAAACATTACCATCATGTTGTCTTAGTGTGAAGCCTGTTTCAAAGTTTAGGTCATTATAATATTCTGATAACTTTGAAATTAATAATTAAAATTCATGATAATGCTTATTGTCAAAGAATTGATCCAAAGTTCTGGACTAAAGTGTTTCCATTTTAATGTCTTTTGAAAATGTATTTTTCTATATGAAATTTTAGAATTGTTATTCTAAGCTTCACACTCTTCCTTTGCTTTTTTTAAGTACTATTTTTTCCTCCTGGCTCATAAGCACTACCTACAGAGGTCAGAAATATATATATCAGACTTTTTATTGATATGCTAACTAAGATTTTAAAAATATTGTTTGGATCTTTCATATAGAGCTATATTGAGTGCCCTTATAGAATATCTTTTTTGTTCTGGCTAGGATAATAATAACCCTTCTCAAATTTTCATACTGTGAAGGAATCAAACACTTTCAAAGCAGAACTGGTATTTAAGTAAATCTGTTTTAATATTTTGGACAATTCCGCGTAGGAGGAAAATATTTCATGAAAGGAAAGAAATAAGTAATTGTTAGTATTAGTACGTTGTTGCTGTTGTTTTGTTGTTGTCATTGCTGTTAAGAAGAGGAACCAAACTCTTCTAAAATGTTTCTTTATGTTGATGATTTGTAATTGTTGCTGGAGTGAAAATGTAAACTTCTCTTTATATTTTTGTAGGCTTACGTTGTTTCAAAACTTCTTAAACTGCTGACATTCAATTACTATCACAATTACACCCTGAACTGTGTTGAAAAAAATTCTAGGCTTTGTGATCTGTGTAGTGGTACTGGCAGTAGTGGAACAAGCTATAGTTGGGAAGAAGAAACAATTTCATTGTTGGGAGTAGGCAGAATAAGAACACCTATGAAATGTGGAAAGCAAGCATTGTGGAACAAGGAGATCCTGAACAGCAGAGACATCCTTTGCAGAGTGGAAGGCATGCGCAGTGAAAGGTGTTGGCGAGGAAGGGACACCAACCAAATCGCGTACTGCATGATGGACTGATATGTCTTGTGTTTTAAGTTCGGGAAGAAAACCTAATATTAGGTTGGACTCCATTTTGCTTTCACCTCCTTCTTCCCATAAGGACTTGGTGTCTGCCCTGGCAGGCACAGCAACAATTCTTCTATTGGTCTGATACCCCGAGGAACTGACCAATCCCAGGTTTTGGCAGGCTTCCCCTGCCCGGTTGGAGGGGAAACTTGGTTGCCGCCTCCCAGTTACCACCCCCTTATCCATATTCACTTCCCCTGCCCAATGTTTGTAGGAGGATTTGCATGCTCCTCCTTCCCTCCGCCCAGTTTCCAGAACCTACCCCGACCGACCCTATATCTGCCCTGAACCCCCTTGAATAAATTTGAATCAGCTTTCACCCCTGCATTGAACAACACCTCTGTCTCGTGTCTCCTTCTTTGGGTTTGGGACTCTCAGCAGCGCTGCGCTACCTCTGCCGGGCTGGCACTATTGTGCCCTGCAGTCTCGCATACCAAGAGACTAGCTACCGCTGGCTGCCTCAAATGGAGACCTTCTCCTCGGAGGCTAGCGCAAGTACCCCCGATGCTGGTTTGGTCCCTTCCCCGAACCAAAGCCGCCTCATTTCATATGTGTCATTGCCCACATGAAAATGTCACATCTATTTCTAGCAATAACCATGTGCCATTTCATTGAGAGAAACAATAGATACCCTCTCCCATCCACCTCTAAAAGAGAGAGGTCACCCAAGGGTAAAAAAACCCCACCACTTCACCTAAAAACAAGTCATTATTGAGGGCAACACATGGAAAAAAAAAAAAACAACACAAAGAATAATCAAAGAACAATAACTGTGAAAACAAGGAAACAGAAGAGTCTTCTCATTCATTAAGGTGCAGCCAGCAGTGAACACATAAGCAACACTCAAAACTTCTTGAAGGTGTCTGGGAAACTGGTAAGTGTTGGTCAGTCTTGGAGATGTGATAGGACAAGGAAGACAAAAGCACTCCCAGGGTTGCCAAAATTTCCCACAGCAGTCCAAATTTCTGTCCAGCTTTCCCCAGAGGTACTTCTTGCCTATTGATCTCACATCGCTAACATCTACAGGTGGTGTTTCCTGTGGACTCAGAGGAGACTCAGTGCCTGTGTGTCAGGCATCGGTATCAGCCTCACATGCCCATGGGCACCACTTACATGAATTTATTCCTACTTTAAATCCCCCTTCTACTGATCAATAGAGGAGACCGGTATAATTGTTGAAGAGGACCTTTAATTGGACCTAATGCAGCTATTGATTTATTCATGTGAATGAGTGTGACTAACCATTCCAATAAGAGATTTGTTATTCTCATCTGTGAGAATTCTGAGCAGGTTGGATTTGTGTACCTATCTTTTTACTCATGTTAATGAATCTTATGTCTTCTTGTCACATTAACTTGTTATGTTTCGATTAGGCATGGAAATAGATGAATGACTATAAAATATATCCAGGGCCTTCTTTATGCATTTACATTTTCTGTGTCCCTTGCTTTCTAATTTGATTAAAACAGTGTGCTTTTGCATTTACATTCCCAATAATCAATAAATCTGCTTCACAGGGCATTATATTAATCAATGAGTAAAAATCCATATGCCTGTATACTAAGAATTTTATTTATCTACTCTAATAATCTTACATTATTTTCTTTTGTTTGCTGTCAGAAAATGTCATACTCCTGATTTCCAACAACATATTCTTGAAGAGTACTCAAGTCAGAGAAGAGAAAAAAAATTATTTATATATACCTATATATAATCTTCATTGATAGAGAAGACCAAGAAAGTTGAAAGGGTTCCACTGGATGCCAGGATTTTATAATGACTGAGTTTATCACCTGATCCTGAGACTTCACAATTTACAAGTATATCCTCTGAGCCCTGAGGCTATCAAAATCAAATCGATCCAGTCAAGAGCATGCTCCAGTTGCCAGTGTGATCAGCTTTTGTCAAGGGGATATACATATAAAAGTAATTCTGGTTTTGGGGGCTCTCGTACCATCCCTTTTGCTTTTGTCTTCAAATGCAGAGTTATTTGTAAAAGACACTGAGTGCAAGGTCTATGACAGCTCTAGAAAAACACACCATTAAGACTTATCTCTGCACCGAAGGAATATTCCACATATTAAATGGTGAGCTTTACTGGTTTCTTTCTTTCTTTGTTTCTAATTGAGCATGTGCAATCAGAGCAGAGCCAATGAATCAGATTAGGCATGCAAAGCAGTAACTGTCAAGATCTGTTCAAATCAAAAATAATCCTGGTGAGTCACTCAACAGAGTTTGATTCATTTGAGCAGTGACAGGATTAAGCATCCAAAATTACAAACCATAGTTCAAGAAGGCATAATTTCTCAAAGTAGAGGCAATAATTGTACAGAGATGATGGAGCAGTGAGGAGGAAAGGTGTTCCCCTAAAAGAGGACATTTCTCATCAACAGTAAAAGAGACTGGTAAAAATGCTTCATTCAAAGAATGATTCCTACCAACCACCATAAAATTTTAAAGGAATGTTTCAAAAAAAAAAAAAAACAAAACAGGTAGAAGCTCTCCTATGAAATCAAATATATGATTTGGCTCACTAGGAAGAAAAACTGTCTTTTCATATTAAGTTTTAAAAATTACCTGGAACCAATATCTCTTTCCCAATAATTCCAAAAAATATGTTCATTTATAACCAAATACAAACCAGAGCTCTTTGTTACCTGTGCAGTCTGAGTATTTGAATAATTGACTTTGTCTTGGTTGTAAGCTTCTTGGGATATTGTGGTTACATAGTTGATGGTCCTTTGGTTGTTATTTGTCTGAACGTTTTTGTGTTGAAGACTCTTCTTGGCTGTGAGTTTTTGTCTGGTAATGACGATTTATGTTGCTGATGCTCTTGTTACCATCTGGGAACTCAGAGTTTTTACCCTTCTATCTGTCCTGTCATAGTTAATTATAATAACAATAACTTAGTTACATATGTGAAAATTAAAATATAATAAAATATATGTTGATATGAAATAACCTTATTTTATTAAACAATGCTGATGTGGAGTTCAGGTTCTCAGTTTTATGTGATACCTGCTTAAATACAGCTAGTTCTGATGTAAAACAATTAGTTCTAATTAATAGACTGTGTCTTTGGAGCTCATAACAAGAGGCATGCAATGCAATGCGTTACCTAAAAGCAGGACATGAAGGTTATTTGAAACATTCAACGTGAATTTAGAATCTGGAAATCATGCCTGATGAGCATTACAGCATTCTGTGACAAAATGACTACCTTGGTAGATGAGTGTAGAGCAGTGGACGTTGTTTGTCTTGATTTTGGTAAGGGTTTCAGTTTTCAACACTCCCTACCATAATATCTTCATTGACAAACTGATGAAGTGTGGGCTAGATATGGGGATGGTGGGGTGGGTTGAAAACAGGTTGAACTATTATGCTCAAAGGGTTGTGAGCACTGGTAATAAAGTCCAGCTGTAGGCCAATGAATAGCTCAGTAACTTGTCTGATAAGCACACAAGTTTTGCTGGACTAAGTCAAATAACCGGTAGAACTTATTCAAAATTTGATAGCAAAACTCAAATTACTGGCAACCTATGCCTCCAACATTTGCAGTCTTCACTGGCATTGTTCCACTGAGCTTTCTAGTTTTTAAAAAAAATCTGAATGCTCACAAGCTGACAAATTAGAAGCCACACGCTGTCACAGTATCACTATCAAAAATGGAGAACTGATCATGTTTTTGATCTAGGCTGTAGAGATTCAAAGAACAGAAAATGAAAGAAATTTGAAGAATAAACCAAGAGAATGAAAAGTGATAGCATGATCAAGTACTCCCTAAAAAGTTGTATTTGGGAAGAACAGTTTTGAATAGAAGCCTCAGCTTAAGGTTCTTAAGATTCACAGATTTCTGCTTCTTTGTATGTTTGTATGCAAGTAAAACCTGCAAAAATAAAAAGCATTTAAAAAAGAAAAGGTGTTGAAAGAAGTGGTGGATGGGACGCTACTATTTCACTTCTTGATTTCTTGACTATTCAAACAGCAAGACAAGAGTAGTCTTTGACTGTATTGCCCATGGTAGTCACACATCAAAAAAAATTGAACCTAAGTAAAATAATTAGCCTACATGCTACCCAAGGCTTGTTTTTTGTTATTGTATTGTTTTGCATTTACAGTGGTTTAATTATTGTTACTGCGGGGGGATATTTCTATACACAACTGCCTATTTGTGATTTATTTTGACACCAAAACAAAGATTAAAGAAAAGATAAAAATAAATCCAGAAGATGTTTACTCTCAGGTCTGTATTTCACTGTCCAGTGTGAAATAAAATATCTCTGATTCAGAAGATATTCTCGTAAACTTGTGTGAAAATTCAAACCTGCAACAATGTCAACAACATTTTTAGGACAAAGAACACACTTTTCCTGTTATAGGTGAGGAAAGAGCAGAATATCTACAGGAAAATCATTATGACCAAATTAATTACTACCATGAAGAATATTAATAAAGTTTTATACTACAGAAGAGTTAATAAATGAATTGAAATACTTACTCTGTGAATGCATGATTTGCTTAAAGAATTAACTACATTATTTTTTTAAACTCCTCTCTTTATGGGGCTCAGGAAATAAAAAGATAACTTTTTGCTTTCAAAACCTGTAAAGAACACTAATGAAAATGAATTTCTTCCTACTCCCCTCTGTTATTACTCACCTTAAGCAACTTTTGCAGGTTCAGTTTAAGAACAGCTGGTGGCAGAACGGTAATAAATTTGACAACATAATTTTTCAATATTAAACCATTTGAAATGGACATCCTCAACATTCTGCATTTTAAGTATACATTCATCTGAAAACTCAAGTTCAATATACAGTTACTTAATGCACTTCACTGAGAAAGAAATAATACAAACTGCCTGGGGACCAGCATTTATGGGAAATGTCAAATTTCCACCAAAAGGTGGCTTTCTATTTCTGCTAAGCCTAATTTATATGCCACAAGTTTTTACACTTGAAAATGTTGGCATGAGATCTCACAGGTACAAATAAAGCAAGATTAATGCTTCCTTGTTTTCTAGTGAATAGTAAAGCATGCACTACCAACTTGCATTTCAAATGAATTGCCAATGAGGTAGATTGGGAATTGCAATTAGTTACTTAATGTGAGTAGGTAGTTAAAATATCTTTAGGAGAATTGAAGTGTAAATGAAGCTGTGTTCCATTCAGTTAACCTGTGCTTTCATTCATTTCATTAATGTGCCATTTCAAAATCCGTGTAGAACTAGGTGATTTAAAAGCTCACCACCATCATCCAATGTATGCAACATACAGCTGTTCCTATTTTTATGTAAGAGGTTTGGTCATTTTGTCTTCAAGATCCAATTGTGCTTAAGATTCAGGTTGCAGTTTTCATATCTTTCAGTAAATCAGCAGTGTGGGTTTTGTACAATTGATAAGAGAGTTTAAGTCTGGGCCAGCGTAGGTCTCTGTTTCAGGGTGATCTGAATAACTCTACCAGCCCAGTGACTATGTGGACTTAGAGCTCCACTGATAGTAACAGGAGCTGAGATACCTTGATAACATACAGGTACCTGAATTTTCATGTCTGCAAACAAGATGGGGGTTGGCCGCTTCTCTCAGGCAACCAGCAATAGGAGAAGTGAAAATGGCCTAAAACTGCAACAGGGAAGGTTCAGGCTGGACATCAGGGAAGAATTTCTTCACAGAAAGGATGGTTAAGGATTGGAATGGGCTGCCCAGGGAGGCAGTGGAGGCACCATCCCTGGAAGTATTCAAGAAATGAATGGACATGGCACTTAGTGCCATGGTCTAGTTGGCAAGATGGTATTTGGTGATTTTAGGAATTTTCTGTTTGATTATTACTGTTGCTGATGTATGTGAGACTGCATGAAAATAACAGAGGAGGGATTTGGGCTCTAAGTCTGAAGCATACCCACTATTAAATCCTTAAAATAGTATACAAAATCAACAAAGAACTGATGTTGTTGCATGAACATCTAACTGGAATTCTCCTCTCATAATGTTTTTTTTTGCACTACTGTGCAAACATACTTCTCTGCATTACTCACCTGAGGGAAACAGCACTGGCATAGGGAGTGAAAAAATAGTTTTTTCAGTGTAACATGATGACGTCGAAGTGTGGAGCCCAGATTTCCATGCACAACTCAATACTCCACCATGATGCTTGTATCTCATGGGTGCTGGTTTTAGCAGAGCCATATAAAAGTTGAACAGATAGTTTTAGAAGTTTCTAATAGATACTAGAGGTTCATTGCAGTTTTAATTCTCTGTCTTTGATGTGATACCTTGCAGCTTACATAGGCTTATTTCTTCTCCCAGAAATGAAAGCTAACCAGATGGCAAAGGCCTCTGCACCATAGACATTTAACATAAAGTAAGAAAAAACCTACTTTTTAGATTATAAGGTAAGAAGAAATATACTTTTTAGGTTATAAAACAGATATTTATGCTGTGTTGTATTTACGCAACTGTTTTTTTTAAACAATAGTATGACAAGAGAATCTCAAGGCTCAGTTATAACCAACATAGTACAGATGTATTCAGGAAAGGGATACAGCCTTATACGTCCACAGAGGTGTGACCTCCATGAAACAGAACCAATAGACATAATAGATGGATATGTGGTTATACCAGAGGTGGTAGAGACCAAAGAAATCCATACATACGTGATAAAACCACTTTCCTTGTCCCATAAGAAGAAAACATTACAGTAAAAAAACATTAAACACATATATTGAGGTATGTGGTAATGCCCCTTTTTGTCTCTTTAAACCTGACACAGAACAGTTCAGGTTTTCATAAAATCTTTGTTTACCTGAAAATGACATCTGTAGTTGAAAAGAAAAGCTCTTTTCACACTACTTTAAAATCTGCACTTACTTAGAAGCAATTTGTTTGTGTCTACATTTGAATATGGAAAGGTAATCCTAGAGTTGTCCAGGGCTGTCATTTACAAATGACTGCCCGTTACTCGCACAAAAGGAGTTATTTATAACTCGGTCTCTATTAGAATACAACCTGTTTATTTTAGGCTTGGTAAATTGCCCTTAGGTTGATGAGCTGATAATTATATGTTTCTTTCTTCAACTGATGGCTCAGGGGACAGACATAATATTAGTTATTTGCTTTAACAATTAGGAAATTGTTCAATTAGTGCTCTAATTGACTAAATTACACCTGCAGAGGTCTAAAGAATTTCATTATCACCTGTGTGAAAGCAGCACGGTTCCTATTACCTACATTTATTTTTTTTCTATTTTAACCCTATCATTACTACTTCTGTGCATATGACCACAATGAAATTGGCAGAATTTCCAAGCTTTAAGCATATTTTTTATTTCATTATAAGTCACTAACTACAATACTCGATCAGTCCCACTTTATGCTGGTTTGATTTACATTCTTTTCAGAGTTTCACTTCCAAAAAATGCACAAATATAATTCAATATCTAGAGCAAAAACCTGGAAGTAACAGCAAAATAGAAATATTTTCCTAGAAAGAGAAAAAAAAATGCACAAATTCATTTATTTAAACAAAATTGAAAACATTTAATTTTTAGAGGACAGACATAATATCAAGTGTGTTGTACCTAGGAAAAATTAGACCTCTTAAAGTTGCACCATGATATATATTTTATTATTATTTCTGTTGAGTTTATTTATATGATACATTTTTTAGGACAGGCATCTTGCATAATGGAATAACAGACTATATTCTGGATTTTCCCTTGGGTGTTAAGATAATAAACATAGCAATAAACTAAACTGCACACATCTGGCTGATGTTGCTGTATTATATTACTGTATGTATTTCAGGTTAAATCTGCCAGCTGCATAGCCCTGGACTACCAAAAATGTTTCTCTTGGCTTGGTTGCTTCATGGAGAAAAGAGCACTGAATTAATTTCCATTTAAAATAGGAATTTGTGTCTGTGTTGTATCCAAAAGTGGCTAGGAAAAGGTACTCAAACAAATTGATTTTCTTTAAGCTGTTTAATGTTTTCAACCAAATTATAACTCACACAGCTCTCACATTTGAGAGGCAAGAAAGTATAATCATCATACCAAATTTCACAGTTTGCCATCATTCTCAGTTAACTCAATAGCTTCCTCTGTTCATGGCCAGATCTGTTAAAGCCCCACTACATTGATGATGACTCACAGAGCAGTGCCTGGACCCTTTTTGGGAGTTTGTGAAGACATCGGAACAGTAACAATAGTCACTGGTCTAAAATAACAGGGATTCGGCAGCCTACACAGTTATGTCCCGGCTTCATATTCCAATGTATGCCTTGCTTATTCTATCTCTGCCCCTGCCAGTGTGAGTGTGTCTTTTCACTTGTGCAGACTGAGAAAGGACACTGACAGTCAGCAACAAGTAGCAAAAGAATATTAAAAGATCTACCAGTTGTTATTGTTGCATTTTGGAGCCACTTCCAAGGAACATAGTATTTTTCTGCTCTCTGCCTCATGATCAATTAAAATGACAATTTGCTTTCTTCTTGTCTGAAATGGGAGCTCATCAAGCACACATTTTCAAAATCTACAGATAGTTGGAAGCTGCACTTCCCAGGGTGTTTAACTGACCATCTTTTTTTTCTGGTACAATTCCACTGATTTTCATAAGAATTCTACTTAAGGACCTGCAGACTAACTGTTTAACTATACTAAGTATGACCTAATTTTCAGTGAAATACAAGATAAAGGAAATTAAATTTGTAGGTAATTTTTCAATTTACAGAAAGTGTGTATCAAAAAAAAGCTTTTTAGTAGATTTAGCTATTAGAAAGTACAGCTAATAGTTTAGAACTAGAAACAGCGGTGTGTTTATTGGTTTTTTTTCTATAATGGTGAAATGCTTCTTTCACTTGTGTCCTAATCTTACACTGGAGTTTGTATTTGCATATGCTAAAAGATGCTGAGCATAATGTCTCCTTCACAATGCGCTTTGCAATGATCTTTTGGTTCCCAGTCAGAGTCTTTAAGTATTGCAGTAAAGATCATGACTTGACATAGAGGTGCACTGTTCAGAAAACTATCAAGAAAACAAGTCATTCCAAAGATTGTGTTGAATTAAGTTGATTTTCTTAGTAACTCTGCCACCTGCAGCACTAAAGAACAAATGTCTTCATGATGGACAGGTCAAACATAGTTTTTCATAAGGTGCCCACAGCTGTTCTTTCTTTTCCTAGTGAATTAACCACTTCATTGCTGTTCATTCATGCATGTGTCATTGTAGTTTTAAGGAGAATGTGAATGGAAAATGTAGCTTGAAGGTCTAGTCTTACTGAATCAGCCTCATTATCCTGAACATACTGATATGCCTTTTAGTCCTGAAGAAACGTTTGTGCCTTTCATTATGTGTATATGCAAGAACACACAAAATCATCTCAGAGAAAAAAAAGAATCAGAATTTTGAATAATGTGTTAAAGTGTTGGCAATATCATCAATAAAAGGTAACAATGTGGGGTTTTATTAGTAAGCCATATGCCTATAAGATTGAATGCACAAAGAAAGTTAAAGAAAGTGTCAGGTGATGAAAATGAGACTTAGAGTATAAGCAGGTTCTTTTCCCCAGTTCCAATAGTGAAGAAAACTGAGAACACATATTAAGATTATGAGTTAATCTAAAACTAAATATAATTTGCATTGCAGAAAATGTAACTTAATAGGTACTAGCAGCAGAGAGCACTCTGTTAGTTATGAAATACAGTGCTACATATCACTTGAACCAGATGTTTGTTGGGTATTCATCTATAATTCAAGTTCATACTATCCATACTAATGTAAGAAATTATCTACTACATTATAGAACGTTCATACATCAGCTACTAAGGGTAGTTGTGCTGTTCCAGACTTTATATGGCAAAGAAAAAAAATTTAAATCCTTAAGCAATGAAAAAGGACTACTTCAGTGTACCAAGAGCTATCCAGCTGTTACTTTGCTCTGTCCTGAAGATCTTGTATTAATTCCAGGAGGCTTGTAATGAACAGTAGAATCAGAGGAAATGTTTACAATTTTTTTTTGTTCATTCTTTCTAGTATTTAAAATTCAGCATATTTTATTTGTTCACTTTCGAATTCACTTTCGAAATATATAACTTTCAGAATATTTTCTGAAAATTCATTGGAGGGTTGTGGGGTTTTTAAAATTTATATCCATTTGTAAATACTGAAATATACTGGTAGTTCCAAGAGATAGTCAAAATTTTACAAGATTTTAAACACTGCAAGGAACGAAACTAATGATCACTGAGAAATCGCTCTGATTTTTCATATATGAGGGAATGAAAAATCTCTCTTATGACAAAAGATTTGCTTGCAAGAAGTTGTTCAGTTTCTTCAAAAGTAAATCAGTCAGTAGGCTTTAAAAGTAAAAGAAAATTAGCTTGGAGATTCTTCATTTCTCACTTTCTATTTAAAAGAGCTCAAGAAGTCCTCAATAATAAGCTTTTTCTGCAAGCTTTGCTACTCTACCAACTGGAATTTTCCATGGAATTTGTATGAAATGCCTCAATTAAGGAATAAAAAAGAATTTACCCACTTATCTGACCTGGCAAAGGGTATGTGGTAGATTAAATATTAAGCTCTTCCTCCTATACCAGGCTTCCTGGATTCACTGCAATTGTCATGATGCCCCAACCTTTAATGAATTTTCCAAAGGCCTGCTGGTCATTCCTCATCTTCTTTATAATTCCTGCATGCAGGCAGTAATGCCAGCAGTAGCCTCATAATAACTGATTGAACAAGTCCTATTCAAACTCTGTAGCCAGGCTTCTTTCACCAGATTGAGGGTCCCATATGGGAACCCAATGTTGTGTGATGGAAATCACTATGAAATTAGCAGAGAATTCAGCAAGAGCAGGACCAGATACAAATTACAGAGTAAATTAGAAGCAAACAACCCCAAATAACACTTCTGTTATTCCAAAGAAGAGTACAGGAGAAAGGTAAGTTTTCCTGTGGTATTAGCTGAATCATCAGGGTGTTTCTTCAATACCCAGACTGATGGGCTTATAGAATAAATAATGTGTACTGTCTATGACTGCATTTTATGCTTAGAGAGAAAGACCTTTTCAGGTAATTTTACATTTACATTTAAGCACTGAATTTTTTGCAGTATAAATCAAGGAAAAAGTGGCTTGAGTTCAAGTTGTAATTAAAATGTTTCTTTTATCATCTCTAGCATAGGCCACAGGGAATTTGAAATAACAGTAAGCCTGTTAAACAAGATAAAATACAGTAACATATACTTTTTCTGACAAGTATTTTACCAGTTTTCATAATCCCGTATAAATAAACCCAGAAATCTGTGCTTGTGGACTTTCTAATGGAATGTGAAATCTTCCAGCAGGAGCAAGCAAGCATGAGAAGGCAATTAATGCTATTGCTGTCTTTGTTGACAATTGCCAAACAAGATATAAAGAAAAAATTATTACAGGTAACTCATTCATAGAAAGATCAAGGATTGCTGTGTTTCCATTTAGCCTAGCTGAATGCGACTACCTACATTTAGAAATAGGCCCTGCAACTGAAGGGATAAACTTCTTTCATAGGCTATATTGTAACAACATCTCAAGAGCTGACATTTTAGATCGCTAAATCTAATTGTAAAAGGAACAAATTTAATTGTTTGGCAGATGTTATGTTTTCTGAGAACAAGATAAACCATTATTTTACACCTTTGCATGCACACTAACGTAAAGAGTAGACTAGTTCTTGGCAAATGTTAGGTCACACTCCGCCGTACTTAAAACATTTTGTGATTAATTTCAGGGAATTTTATCTACTAAGATAAATCACATTTATACAGTATATTGAGCTAGCTTCTCTGATGTAGATTTGTTTATGCTGACTAACTCTTGATTACTCCAGCTGAGGATATAAAACCTCTTCACTTTAGGACTGACCACAAGGAGGTCACTGAAATGCAAGCCAGATTTATTTATCTGTATGAAGTTCTACTTAAAATTATTACTTACAAAAATACACTAAATTACTTAAAACCCCATTACTTTGGGTTTGTTGGCTTGTTTATTCTTACATTCACTAGCTCCGAGTAAACACTGAGACTTCTTTAACATTCCCTATTGTCCAACACTGTAACAGTAGTTAATTTAGTTCAGTGTTTCCATTACTATCACAAATGTTTCAGGGTTTCCCTACGTAAAAACCTATGTTTGTGTGGAATAAAAGTTTACAGTATTTTGTCCACTGGTGTTCACAATTAGTGACGGTTCTCCAGTGATTATGGTTCAGTAAAAACAGAAAACTTTCAACAGATTAAGGATAAAATGTCTTTTAGATTGATTTTTTTTCCCTCAACTAATGACTGGATAGTCCACTCAAATACAATAAAAAAAGAAAAATATTTGCAGTATGGCAATATTATTATCATTGTTGTAATTGTTATTGTTATTGTCAGTCTTCTAACACATCAAGATAGAATTAATTTTCATTCGTTTTTAAGAGTGAAGCTTAGGTACGGCTGAAAAACACCTTAATTTTTCCAAACTATATTTCATTTTCATTTAATTTGTACTATAGTCCCATTATGACATAAATAGACTGATTACTCTAAAAATGTTCCATTATTCTGTTTTTTTTCTTTTTTTTTCCTTTTTTTTTTTTTTTTTTTTTTTTTTTTTTTTTTTTTTTTTTTTTTTTTTTTTTTTTTTTTTTTTAAATCAGGTCATAAACTCGTAAAATTTAAAGGCGAGTTTCCTAAAATTTCCAGATGTCTGTGTACCTGTCTGTCCTGGAGATTGTATTGCCTAAGGGATCTTTGTGGATTTGGCTCTTCCATTTCTATATTTCTCAACACTTGGCAGACAGTTTTACTGTGGTTCTGTTTTGTTTTGTAATTGGACAGAGTGGCTACAGCAAATCTTGTAACCAGTATGTTGAAAGGTTAACAAAATACACACAGCTCACTCCTGCTGTATTTCTCAAAGCTCTTGTGAATTGAGTTTTCTCTAATTTGTAGCAGGCTTTGTGAGAAAGTTCCTTACTTTCAAAGACATCTGTCAAAACAGCATTTTAGAGCTCCATGAAGACCTCAGAGTTTACAGCATGGGATTCTCCTCAGATAGGATAAACCTTTCAAGTTACCTCTTTCTATGGTGGATTAAGGAAGTGGAGGATGGTGAGGTGTTGAAGGTTTATACCTTGATAGAGATCCTGTGAGCACAATAAATCCTCAAAGATGTATTTTCTCTGTCCTCACAATGTACCTCATGCTTTTCAAATAAAATCAACGTCTCACTCTGGTCCCACGTGCCAGATCAGACAGCTGTTGCCTAAAAAATTAGTAGGATCTGTTCTTGGCTGGGTAAAAGTGTGAACTTGTCCATTAGTTCTGCTGTGTAAAAGATTCACTGTGTAACAAACATTTCAAAATTGTCCCTGGTCTTTAGGAAAGCATAATCATGCTAATGTGAGCATGTTTAATGACTTTTATAACTACTTTAGTTCTTGCTGTTAAATCCTGCTTGTCCTTTGACAGTTTTCTTTCCCAAGGAGCCAATATGAGCAAACACTCTCACAGAAGGGCACAGAGCATCAAATCCCAGCATACCATTTCTCCCTCCCCACCACCATTTCCCACTTCCCAAGAAGATGAACTTCCCTAAATAAGAATTTCTGTTTAGCTCAAACTTGGATAAAATAAATGCATAATGCTCTCTGCAGTTTAGCCTGTGTGAAAATTCAGATGACTGCCAACATTTAACAAGATTCATAGCAGTTAACATTACCTATACCACTAGCTACTAGCTAATATTAAATTCTGTACTAGACTGATTTTTATATTACTAAGAGGCCAGGACTTAACTGGCCATTCCATTGCTGGTATTGTTATTTTATTCAATAATAGTTAAGTTAAATACATTCAATGTATTTTTTCAACCTTCCTCACATCTTGTGCTTATCTGATGATTTCATAAAGAAAACAGATATGCTGTACATTTGATACAAAATGTGTAATAAACCATGGTTCTCTCTTTTCAGAAATAAAAAAAAAAGTCTGCTTCTAATTAATGTCAGAACTTTGATGGATTTGGCACCGCTACCTTATGTTGATCCTGGCATAATTTAGTCACAAAAAAATGGGTTTATAAACTGTAATCAATTAGATCCTAACTTTTCCTTGTATTATTTATTTACACTATGGTAGCATTAAGAAACACTAATCAAGACCAGATTTCTATTAAAAGAGAATTAAGACCAGACTTGCATTAAAAGAGAGTTTTATATGAAATATTTCAGCTAAATGATTCTATGTCCAGAGTCAATAGTTAAATGCAGGAATGAAATGAAAGAAGGGAGTAAATCTCTGGGAAATGAAGTCACTGGCTTCTGTCACTCGGAATGCCCATGGCCAAGGAAAGAAAGATCTCAGTCTGAAATTTAGATACAGTATTTAATCAACAGGGCTATGCTCTTGTTGTTGTTTTGTACAACCTGCGATCATGCCTTAATTTTATCACCATGGTCATCACATCCTATAAGGTCTTGCCAGGATGGAATTTTAATGGTTATATACAGTATACACTGATTTTTTACAGGGAATTCAGACACCTATTGCACATTTACGGGTTATCTGCATACTGCACACACACAGGAGTTCTTATCTCTCTCTCCCCCGTAGAAAACAGGATAAGTGAGGTAAATACTCCTCAGTCACAGGTAAGGTGCTGATCTAGAAACTTGGCATTACTGTTATAGATAATCAAGATTTTAATGACTAAGAATCTGGATTTTTTTTGTTACATTAAGTACTTATATATGCATAGAAATACTCTGAGATTCCTAGAGCGGCCTGGCTTTGGGTTGAGTAGAAATAAAAGATGTCTTAATATCACCACTTTAATTTACTGTACTTGCTTAGTAGATGCTTGCTCAGTTTGATGCACCTTCTGCTTACCAATTTTCTGCACAAATACAAACCCAGCACTGGAATAAACAAATAATAATAATAATAGCAACAACAAAAAATATGGTGCCTTTCATCCTAGGTTTACTGCACAGTATCTTTGCAGATCCATATACTAAACCCCTCAGATTTTCATTTCAAGAGGTGAAAAAATAGGATTAGAAATATTTCTTCTCAAAACATTTTCTCTTAGAAATGCTTAAAATTATTTTGTAGTTAAGAGTATTAAGTAAACAAACCATTTTTAACATTTTAAACAACTTAGTAATAGTGCACGTACATACTTGTAGTACAGACAGATGTAGCAAAGTGTAAATCAGCAAAGAACTGGAACTTGAGTTCCACAGATGAGTCTCCATGTTCCTACGTCTAACTTTGAGTAGTTGTTGTTTACTTTTTCTTTTCCCCATCCACAAAACTGTGCCTAAGCCAGCAAACCTAACTAATAAGTCACTGAATGAGTGACTGGTCACACACATGAGTACACTTATTTCTGACTAGGTTGTACCTATTATTGCTGTGCAACTTGTAATTGCTTCTGCTATGACAGCACACTCAGGGGCAGATTACCATTTGATATCCCAGCTCAGTATGAGAAGTATTCTTCATCAGTGACTTTGGATCACTTTTTATTTCTGAGGTGATGTGTACTGAGCAAATAAAAGGGTGGTTAATACAGTAAGACATTCAGAACATGTTTCCAGAGGAGAGAAGTAATGTATCACAATTAACTACGCATACTGAGCCTTTCACTGCCCCCCAGACCTTGAAAGATTACGCTTCGTGGCTTTGTTCTCCCTAAAGAAAGGGCTGGTATGCATCACATCAACTGGATCAAGCTTCTGACATATCTTATATGGTTATGTGTCAAACAGGAAATGTTGAAAAATAGCCTAAATTACTGTCCTAAAGTACTTCTACTTTGCATTAGCTCTTTAAACAGATGTATTGCTGCTGGTATTACTTTTATTTTTGTCACATTTTTGTTTACACAAACTGAAACTTAACTGGAATTCACTCTGGGCATCCATTAATGTCTTTCCATATAATCCCAAACTGTAGCAGATGTTATTAATCTTCAAAAAGGATTAGAGAACTTTTCTCACCATAGACAAAAATATTATACTCATCCAGGCGACAAGCCCATTAAGAAACCAAAGTCTACCATACAGGCATGACAAACTGAGAGGGAAGATGCACTTATAGATACATGCATATATAAAATATGTACTATAAACATGACCTACAAGTTGAAGAGAAAAGTATTTTGTTCTGGTTTTACTATTCTCCTGATGAGAAATAATGATCTAACAACTGAAAGCTTTCTGTCCCCCATTCACTATAGTATTTGCCATAGTGTGTAGTTATTAGGAAAAGGTGAACAAAATCACATCTCTTGACTTTGGGAGCTTGACTTCAACCATTAGGTTCCCTATACTGTGAAGAAAGGTGGACGTTTTCAAGGGTTATTCAGAATACCTGTATTAGACAGCAATTCCCACTTCAATTCTTTGAGTCATCTTTAAATGTAACATTCTCTGTTAACTCTATAGGGAGCCTAAAAGTCGTCAGGCCTGGCAATGCGAACATCCCTCTTCAGTTGCTGCACACTCTTTCAGTGGGCTGAAGGTAACTAGATCATTCATGTAGTTTATAGATGCCAGATAACACAGTTACAGTTTAAGCAACTGTCAGTAAGTCTATTTTTTTTCCTGAGTAGCTAGTTTTAGAAGATATGTCTGTAATAATTACTATTCAATTTTTAATTTTTCTAATTTGACATTCATGACTTATCAATGTGATAGAAATGCATGGAGATGTATTGAATTCACAAACTTGTTATGCTGAGGGCACTAGTGAATATGAGAATTAGTGCATCTCTTTGAACCAGTGATAAAACTCTGTGCAGTCTTGCCAAAAGAATACAATAAGTGTTTACCTGTTCACTTACACATACACACACAAATGTTGTTACAAATATTTTGATTTTTGCACTTGCCCATAGCAAACAGAAAATATTTCTGGGCAATGAAAGAATGAGGAATTTTAAAGTCTAAATTTAAAAATTCACTGCAAATATCTGCTGAATGAATTCTGAAAAATAAAATAAATTAAAATTCTGTGATTTACCAAAATCTAAACAAGTCAGGTATGCATATTAAATTGCTCACAACTTCGTGCACATTTGCTAAATGATATTTCATAAGCAAGAGGGAGAACTGCTGAAGGGATTGAGGTTACTGAACAAGCTGAAGTAACTGAACTGTGTAATTAAAAGTACTTAGTCTGAGAAAAAATATTTGACTCCTGTTGAATGCAATGAGAATTGGTGCAGTTGGAGAGCCCCCAATACGAACAGTACTGGAGAGTTTCAAAGACATTAAACAAGGCAAAAAGGCTGTAAAATATTCCGTATTAAGACTTATGGCATTATTGTAGCAAAAATGTTTAATCTATTTTGGGACTTAGAATAAACTGAACAAGAATTTTCCCCCCTCTAAGCCAGTAAACCAGCACCATCTAACACTAAATGTAATTAGTTACAAATTGCCTGTTACAAGTTAATTAAACTTCCTTGCTTCTGTGCTGCTTAAGCAACATGTAGATTCTTTTATGTACTTGCCAATTAGGGCATGGGGATTCTGCTTTCTAATTGGATAAAAAAGTAATAAACTGAGCAGTGTGCTGTTGATATCCAGAATGACTTTGTTAAAAAAATAGTGGAGACAGGTTTAATGCTTCAAATATTTATCTCAATTGAAATTGATTAAAACAATTTGAGGTTCCATTAGATATAGATACAATCCTTTTGTTAACGAAGTCCATCTGGTCTAAGAAAGAAAATTAAGATTCACTAATTGAAATTTGGAAGCTTTTTTCCAAACATGCATAATTCATACTGACAGAAAACAGAAGCTGCTATTCACCACAAACTGTCAAGTAGATGAATGTTTCATTTAGATGGAATTTAAGATTTCACCCAGCAAGAATCTACAAATGCTTATATTAAGTCACAGTCTGAGAAAAGAAAATCTGTTCTCTTTTTACTGGCTCAGTATTGAAATCATCTTTTTTTTCACTGTGAAGACATCTTAACCTTAAGTGGCACCACATTTGACCTTTCTCATTGCCAGCACTGGAAGGCCCTTTCTAGATCATGAGCATTATTCAACTGTGCAATCCTGCAACTTCATTAGCAAGTGATTCTCCTTTTTTTTAGCTTGTCATATATTTACAGAAAGCCGCTTTTGTGTCAGGATGCAATTCCATTTTATAGGAGGGCTACATTTAAGTATTCCTCTCCTTGGTTACTTTTCTTCCCTCCTGCCTTGTACTTTGTCCCTGAAAAAAAAAATCTCAGATCAGATCATTTATTCGGTCTACAAAGTGTTGCCACTCAGTTGCACTAAAGCAGCTGAGCAAACTCAGATGAAGACTGGGAACAAGTACCTGCAGAGAAGACAGGCCTGGAAATCTTAGATCGTTGTGGCCACCATACATTTCACATGGACTGTGGCAAGAGAGACACTAGCATAAATCCTCTCTATTTCATTCTGGGACAACCACTGGTGACCTTCTTCTCTTCCAGGTATGATGCTTACCTGTATTTATCATTTCTGAACTGCTGTTTTACTGTCTTGATGTATTTGAAACATGAATGAAACTCTCACTTTTTACTGAAGTGCGGAAATTGTCTTGTACCAACCATATGGTTTAACATGTTTAGCTTTAGATGGATCTTTTCCTCATAAAAATAAAGTTTGGCCTTCAGAGAAGACACTGACAATTGTATCATTGGCTTTATTGATGCTGTGTTTTGTTACTCGTACACCATGAAAAACATGAAAAACAAAATTAGATCTGAAACATAGTGATGTTCAAGTGGTGATGGGGAGAAGAAACTGGTGAAAGAGGTGATATAATTGGAATTTTCCCTTCTGCTTTGCAGTATGCTCTGGATGAATTTTTTATCAATAGAGAGCTTTGCTGAGCCAAGATAAGTAATCACTCAAGTCAATGTACTCAGGCAAGAAAAATCAAAGTCATAGCACTCTGAAGGAAGCACAGGTGTTTTCTGCTCTTAGTGAACCACCTGATCATGAATACGTACAGTAAAGGTACGGTTTGATGATAATTTGAATATGAGAAAAAATTATTAGGAAGTCGAGTGTAAATAAGTACTGTCAGAATTCATCAAAGTCATCTAAAGGAGTGGAAAACAATTCTACTTCGATCTATATGGATAGAGTGAGGAATAAATGCTCAAAGTGAAGAAGTATAATGACACTGTGGGTGCTGAAGAATAAGATATCAGCCAGCAATGATGCTGGAAGGTGCCTGACCTAATTCAGGTATCTGCTGCAACTATTCAGCCATATTCTCAAAGAATTCCATTGTGGCTAATTTAGCCTATTCCTCAGGTTTCTCTCCCTGTCTAGAAAAACTTCTTGTATATGTCCAGGATATGAGAGAGTTGAACCTATTTTTTTATCTCCTCTGCTGGACACAGAGGATGGATCTTATATGATCTGTAAGTCAGGAAATTTCTTTTTCTGCAGTTTGCTCAGTGACTATAAATCCAGTCTGAAAGCCATAAATTTTTTAATTGAGAAACAATAAAACTAAATCAATAACAGTGACTTGTCAGAAAAAAAAGTATATCTTATTTAGGAAATATTTATAATTATTAATAATTTTTGACTGAACCAGGTAGAATTAATTTTCAATAAATATCCTCTTCAGTGAGTAGCACTTCATTCAGAAGTGATGTGCATTTATAGAGCCCTGAAGAAAAAGCTGGAAGATTGCTCAAAGTAAACCCCAGCAAATGCAGGGGGTTTTCTGCTCTCTCAGCTGGCGATTTTTACTAGGAAGTGTTATAATCCTCTTTGAATGTATATGTATACTGGGCCACTCTGAAATTTATCATCTGAGATGGATTTTAGATTTCTCTATTACAACTACTTAAACACTATAGCTGGTAGTTACAAAAATAATATATTTGGTACAATCTACAGATCAGAGGAAGAGAGAGAACTTGTGAGCTTGTGCTAATGTGAACCCCCAGATATACAAAGGAGGTCCTAACTCAAAACAGCCTTTATGTTCTAATTTTAAGTGACATACTGCACCAAGTAGGGAGGGCAGAATAAACCTGCATCCTATGATACAAGGCTTTGGGTTTTAAAGTGGGAAAAGTTTAAGTTTGTGTCTTCATTTTATTTTAAATTATATTAATTATTTCATGTTTTTCAGCTATATTTTTGCACTAGTGGAAAGATGGTCTGCATGACCTAAAAGCCAGTTACACTCTTCTACTTCTCTGAATAGAAGGATGTTTCCAAGGGAACCACTTGCAGTCCTGTCATCTGGGCTGTAGCCATTTAGCCACTGCTACCTTGAATATATTTGAATATATTTTCTCACTCCTTGCAAATTCTCTGAAAGGTTTCTTTCCTTTGTGCCCTCAGACTCACTTGCTGCCCGCCCACCCTCCTGCTCTTTTTTCAACAATTTCTTGCTAATATGAACTCTATAGCAAAAAGCAAATGCAGGCTTTTTCCACCACAAGCATGTTTTAATTGCCACACTGCTGCTGTCAGGCTATGGAAAACCAATACTATATTCCTACTGCAGTCTTAATGAAGTGACAAGTGGCCTAATATTAAACTGACATCATGGTTAACACCAAGTGGTGTTATTAATGGAGTATACAAATCCAGTTTTCTCACTTTAACTCATAACTATCGGACCGAGGTTAATCACCCATTTTTCTCAGTTATGGCGTCATGTGCTGATCTGTTTCTAATAGCTGGAACCTTAGCCCCTGCACTTTACAATAAAGATAAAATAAACCAAATATTTAAAAGTTAAACAGCTAAAACAGGTTTACTGAACAGACACATTCTAATTTTGACATGATTTGAGGTACGAATTTCATTGCTTGACTAAATACACTTTTTTCACTAGTTGCATAGAGATGGCCAGGAGGAATGATTTATGATGGAGCAGTCTTTCACAAAATATATCTGTTACTTATCCCAGCAGCCATCCACAGGGCCAGGGACATTTAGTAAGCCACAGTCTAAGTATCAGTCCCAAGTACCCAGAGAAGAATAGTCAGATTACTCAATACACATAATACCAACACTGACTGCGCTTAAATGACAATCTGAACCTCCAAAGCCAATTAAATTTTCTGTTCACCTAAGAGCTTTGCATCAGACCACAGCCTTGACATTGGAAGAGTTTAAGCATTTGACTAAACCTACTGAATTATCAAAGTTCAAGGTGTGACTCGGAGTTCTGCTGTGGAGGATTGCTGTGTGTTCCTACAGAGAGAACATGAATCCATACATCCCACAACAGACAAAGCCTCTAGTTATTTTTCAGACATAATATCGGTTATTTCCATACCAGTATTGAGAAATAGGCCAAAGTGTTTCTCATTTCCATCAGAAATTATTCCATAGTATCAACTAGAGATATGATAAGATACATTTCTCTATGGCTTCATCTTCAAGATTTGATGTCAAGTGTTTTTTCTTGGTAGTCAGAAAATGAAGTTTTACAAGGAATAAAGTAACACTGAATGATAAAACACCTGATGTTGCATTAAAAAAAAGTTCCTTCTTTAATATTTACCTTCAGAGCTATTCACTGTTGACCAGATTAATCAATTTTTTTAGTAAATTTTATAGAAAATACCTCAGTAATAAAAAACTGTAAGGCTAATCATCAATTTTCTTATTTTAAACTTTAAATCTCAAGCCTCCTAAAACCAGTTTCAAATTACACTATTATCAGTCATTTTATACTTATATTTGGGAAATGCAGTAATTGGAATAGAGTGAATAATTTGTAAATAATTTTTTTAATGCAAGAATAACTAAAGCACATACAAAACATGGAAACTTGAGTACCTATGAAAGCCAATGAGACCTACATTCCTAAATCTGTTTACAGATTAAGGACATCCCCTTTCTCTTCAGTGATATCATATTCTTTGTGAATTGCTAACAGAATGCCTGATATGGTACAAGACAGAAAACAAATTTTACATAAAAATTAGGCACATGAAGGAAGCTACTAAGAACAAAAAACTGAGGAAAAGCTTAATAATAAGCTTTCTTTGTAATAATCACCCTGCATAAAAAGTACTGAGGCAGAAGTGAAAAATTCAATGGAAACCAAACAATGACTCTGGTTTTCTAAAAAATTAACACTGATAACTCTTCAAATATACCTTTCACAAGAGGGAATTCCTAATTAATGGTACTTAGTCCATAAATAATACCTCTAAATGTAATGAACCAACCTGCATACAAACAGGAGAGTTCTGTGGAGCACTGACGTTGCCTTGTAATGAAAGGTCATTCGCAGGAAAGGAGCTACATTTAAGCAATGCAAACCAAGGCTGTACCTCTTTCAGCCTGGAAAGTGCAGAACAGTTTTTTCCTATGGACACCCAGGGCAAACTCTGGATGTAGAACAGTAGAACATTTGGTCAATGATCTTTTAGCCACAAGTAGTCAGAATCTTGATTTTCTGAAGTCGTTCTGTCTTACAAACACCCATAATTTTAAACTTCTCTGAAGTGCAGTAGACTACACAGTGTGATTTTAGATACTCTTGAAGTAATTATTTATGTAGGGGAGCTTCTGTAAAGTGTAGGAATGTTCTTGGTTGTCATTATAGGTTTCTACAGAGAGTTATCTTCTACAGAAATAGTTCTCTTTTTTCCAGGAGAAAGGAAAAAGATATGCAGAGAATTGTCCTACTACAACACTATACTTTGTAACTAAGATACACAGGAATTAAAGGCAAAGGCAGAATGTATAATGCAACTCAAATTTTCATTTGACAAAAATGTACCCCTAGTTGTTTGCAGAAAGACCGCTAGCAATGTTCTATAATAACTGAAGGGTGAATCAATGTCCAAATGTGTATGTCAACAAGATATCATCATGACCTGAATCCAACAGGCTGAAGATGAATTCAGCAGGTTTATTAATACTATTCCTTTATTTCCCTGACATTGAATGAAGTGGCCCAGAAAATCTCTCATGATCTTACAATTTTCATCTAAATCAACTGTAGATGATAAATAATAAAGATAAATAAATAGATACATATAATTAAATATATTTAATAAATATATTTAATATATTTTATAAATATAATTGATTAAGCTGGCAAATCATGGTAGAAATGGGAGAACCATAAGGTTATTATATTAATTATTTGTTTTATAAAGCAGTAAGTAATACAACATTGCACATTAACTTCCAGTAAGATCTAATGACTGGATAATAATGAGTGGAAAAAAGAAAAGCTGAAACCTTGTAGATAGATTCACAGAGACTGTAAGTGATAATTTTTAGGCAACTTCATTTCCTTTATATTTTTTTGCTGTGAGCTGGAACTCTCTACCTAAAATATCAAATGTGCAAATATCTGTATGTGAGCCTAAGTGAAGCCAAATTCCAGGTCAGATCATACTGGATATCAGCGGTGTGCTTCATACACTGAGGAATCAGTGGAGATGGTTGTGCACACTACATTAAGGAGTGGTGGTTATACAAGGTACAAATTCTTGTAAGGTGCTGTGATGTTTGTTATGGATTTTTAAAACTAAAAATAAAATTTAGCACTGCAGACTATACAGTACAAAACTATCATGATTCAGCACCTGATTGGTCTAAACCTCATTAAAGCAAAAGAAATTTAAGGCTGCTTTCCAAGGAACTTTATAAATGGATTATTAACCCTAAATAGTTAACTACATTAATACCTGTTCCTACTCTTTTGTCAGGTATCAGGCTGTCAACAGATTAACTCTTAATACTTAGCAGGGGACCTGTGACTCAGTTGTCAAATGTTTTAGTATTTACAAAGCTGTAATGAAGTGACACACAGCAACCAGAACCCCTAGATGTGGCCAGCCTCAAGGAATTGCTTTGGCTTTAGATGAGAAAAATTAGCAGAGTAGAATTAGGACTAGAGTAGCAAACACAACTCACTTCAATGTTATTGTTTGTAAAGATTCTCAGAGTGTTAATGGAGAAGAAAGAAAAGCATTCCCAGGGCTGGTGTGAGTGACATCCACTGGAATCTGTGAAATTATTTAAGTCTAGGTCTGAATGTTCAAGAGTGCCAATCTATCAGAGCCATATATTGCTGCTAATTGGAATCCCTCAGTTTTGAAGACCATTAGTCTCAACAAACAAAGAGCAGGAGCAGAAAAAGTACTCTCCTAGACTAGATCAAGTTATAAAACGTTGCCCTTGTAAGCAATTATATATAACTGAAAAAAAACTTGCACGAGCTACTTGTTCCTCTTCAGTCTAAGCTCTGATAAGTTGTGATAAATTATCATTAAATATAGTATAAAGTTAATTTAAATACTTTCAAAAAACCATCAGTGGTAGTTGTTTTGCGATTTGTTTTTCTCCTTTAAATACAGTCATTTCAACAATGTTAGACAAACTGGCCTCATCAAAGGAACACAAAGATCACCAATAATCTTTTTCTATGTGACAACAAAATAAAGTTGATAAATGAATAAAGCATCACTTACTTGTTAGTGAATGAATGGGACGAGTACTTCTTAGATTCCAGACTATATCATTAAGCCAGATTAAAAGAGAAAAAGTGACAAAACCAAACCAAAGGCAGTGTCCATGTTTACTTTCAGAAAGTGTCAGCTTTATTCTATTTCTGTCATACTGAATGTCTCTTATTTCCCAGTTAAAATCTAGGGTAATAAACTCTTGACTTTTTAGCTGCTTATTTTTCTTTCTTGCATTTATAAATAAGAATGAAGTTTCACACAGGGAAATTAAGAAAGTCCTAAGACCTAATGCAATTTCCTCAAGGTTTTATTTTTGAAATATAACTGGGCATATTACAGGATTGAATATTCATGGAGATTACACAGCATTATTAGCTAGACTGAAAATATCACGTATTATCACATAGTATTTCTTTCTTCAGCTTGAGCCAAGTACAGAAACACAAGACTATTTCTGTAATGTGGACAGTTTTAATCAACCTAATGAAAGGATGAGGCTTAACTTCATTTCAGTTTCAGAGTTTTGCTTTGAAGTCATATGTGAAGTGGTGGTCTTGGGTTTTCCTGCCTTGCAGACCTAAGCAGAGAGGACTGGTGTCTCTGGACTTCTGTAGTACTAGCTCATCTCCAAGCATAATACAAACCCCTTTTTCTGAACACAGCAGTCCCACAGACGTTTCCCTGGATACCCAGGCACAGATATCTGAAAGTGTATGAACAACTGGCACTTTGCTGCTACCCCTGTACACTCTGGCAGTGATCCTGCTTGAAGGGCTAACACTGGTTAGCAGGAGGTTGAGCAGCATGAATTTGCCTTATAGAAATAATGACATGTTTTCTCACTTAAAACAAAATAAAACATATTCATTTTACCCAACAAGAGATATTTGTGTAAAGACATATAGTTTTTTTATCATAGCCATTGCAGTCCTGTGAAACGTTTGTTCCCTGCCAATGTTCCATCATCGCTTCATAAAATTCCTCTGTTTAGTCAGTGACCAGTAACTGCAGTAACAATTAAGCATGTTCCTTTCAGCTGGATAATTAAATGCCAAAAAAACTCACCACTCAATATGTAATTCACTCAACATCTTGTTGTTTGAAGGGGCTAGTGTTCACAGATAGGATGGATTGAATTCCTAACAACATCTGGCATGAGCAATGGACTTGGCTGTCTCAGTAATAGCATTACATTCATGGTAGGAATGACAGCTAAATGTAGAGAGATGGATGGGCCTTTTCTCTGAAGTGGCAGATACGTGGTTGTAGCCTAATGAATCAGTATGTTGTAACCCCTGGCCATGTACATACTGGCCTGTTGGTAGTGACAAGCTGCATCAAGAGGTCCAGAGCAAATTGTAGTTGTCAGATCTAATGGAGAAGGATGCCGGCGTACAAGTTACTGGGAAAGCTGAGTATAGTTTCCATTCCAGTAATCTGGATCAAAACACTTCCTGATCGCCTTGGTCAATTTATTCTGTCACTTAATTAAACAAAAAGCATTACAAATCTCCACAGTAAGAGCAAAGGACAAAAGGAGACTCTTTAACCTTGGAAAAAACAAATCTAGATGTTAGGCCTCAAGTAAAGTTTCTTTTTTCATAGGATCTAAGTTTGCAGAAAGATTTAGAACAACTGTTCAGTTCTTTGTTCCTGGATGTCCTAATTTTGTAAAGTGTTTTCTACTTGAAACCATTGAGAATGAAGGATGCTTAACACAATCCAAGCTTTCAATAGCATCCTTCAATCAAACACACAAAACACTTACTTAAAAATAATAAGTCTTCTAACACCTAAATGGATTAGATGATGATCCAACTGCTGAAGAAACAATTTTTTAATTAATAGATAAAAAAGAGTAAGTCCTGGTTCTCTATATGCTTCTGATAGATTCAGAGTGGGGGAAGGGAATACAGATAAAATAGCAACAAAAGAGAAGAGGGGGTTTAATTTTTTTTTCATTGCCTTCTGCTTAGCAATTAACTGGAAGTGATTGGTGGACTTGGGGTTTTTTTCAGGCCTCCAAGGACACAGAAGAGAAATAATAGATGTTTTGAATGTACACTATTGACACTTATCAATATGATCCCTTCCACCTTTTCTTAAATTGCACTACATTAATTAGCTGAAGTCTAGAAGGAATGATGCCTGAGTATGCTGGGCTGAACAGACTTGTCCCTTGAGAAATTAATTCAGTATATATGTGTCCATTATTAGCATTTTCCTGCCTCACTGATATATATTGTGCTGTACTGTAAAATACCTAAAGCAGAAGCCATTATGCTGCTGACCGTAATATATTCTGCATAGAGCTCCAAAGAGTGCATTTTAACCAGTCCTCTGTTTGCACAAATTTTTTTGTGTTGACTGTTAATGTGTGGTGATTCAACTCTATGCTGTCATTTTTCTGGCTGTGAGCACTCAGAAATATGATGATTTGGCTAATGAGAAAAGATATTTTCTGATTGCATATACGTATTTATTTAGGAAATGCACATAAGCTCTTGAGGAATACAGAAGCTGTTTTCCACAGAAATCTGAAATCAAGGTAAATTAAAAAACAACTGTGTTTTGGCACAGAAACTATACTTTTAAAAGAAGTTGGCTTGTGTTTTAATTTCATCAGTGATGCATACTGTAGAAGACAACCTTGTAGCAGCATTTAATTTATAAACTGCTAGATTAAGAGTGTTTGTCCATAGGAAAATTCTATTCTTACTTATAACATAAATTCTTCATTGTAACTCTTGTAAAACTGTCAGAGGTATTAATTACACACATGTACACGTGTATTGGCTGCTTTTTTTTACTACTGTTAGTTAGATGGTACTGCACGGTTATTTATTTCAGCAATATTAAACATACAAAATATGGGGATTCTTGAGATTTTCCATTGTGTCTGAGAGCCATATAATAGCAGAGCCAAAAAAACTTTTAATTTTTTTACAAAACAGGGCTTTTTGATTGTAAGATACCTGCACAGGATCTTCTTAGAAAAACTTGTCTTTGCGCAGTGCCTGAAAGTCTTTTAATTGTTGAGGTGAAAGAAAACTCAAAAATTGTTTTAGAACAAAAATTTTTCTGAAGAAACATCACATATGTCTGTCACATCAAATAAAAGTGGTTTATGAAAGATTTTATGAAAATATTTTTAGATAAAACACATTTTGGAAGAAAAAAGCTGCTTACAAGTAAAAACAGAAACTCTTTCTTTCTAGGTGCTCCAAAGAAGTTTTATTTCTTCTCTCTTTTCTTAAACTTATGAAAATGTTTTGTCAAAATACAAAATCATTTAACTAAACATTTTTCTGTGTAAAAGTCTTTGTCAAACATACACTATGTATTTCCACCTATTACAAGTACAATAATAAGTGAATTCATTTGGCTATCACTGATTTCTGATGGGAACTGAAGGAAGCAAAGGCACCCAAGAAATGGTAAGGGTTCCACTGATTTTATAATGAGTCTTATCACAGTGGAGTTTTTCTTGCTCTTTCTTTGACACTTTACAGAGTTGATGTTTTTTAGTTCTGACCAAGTCTGGGTAGAAGTAGGAATAGGTTTTTCACAAGACATTCTCAAAATGGAGTTAAACAGCTCTAGAATTCCCTTCTCAGTATGCCTGGTCAGGGAAGAGATTAAAAACATACCTTAAAAACATTCTTTCTGATGTATTTGTTCTCACAGATTTTTTGTGAGGAGAAGGATGGAGGTAAGACACTGACCCACAAAACAAAATCATTTGAGCTGTTCTTACTGAAAGGACAGGTGTGATTTCAGGATTATTGGCAGGTTCAGCCTGCAACTTTCAAAGTTACCTGCAGAGTTAACTTGCTAAATTTGTATTTCAGAAAGGATCTTTAGAAGTTCCCTCAAGTCTCTTTGTTTTAGAAGTTTAATGCTCAAAAATTAGAGACAAGATGCGGAAGAGCAACAAATAATACTGATAGAAAGGTACAAGATCCATCTCAGCACACAAAGGTCTGTTCACCATATACTGATGAATGAAGAAGTTAAATACAGATGGATCTGCAAGGCATGCAGGCCTCAACTGGAAGTGATGGCAGCTGCATAACAAATTAGACAAGTACCATGGGACTGAACTCTAAGGTCACTGTCACGTAACAGGAGCTGGAAAGTCAAGAGGTAGAAAATCTGTAATTCCAAATGGAACATTATTGAAATGTATTTGCTATCTATTAAGGTGAAATAGTTAATGGGGCACATTTCACTCTGACTTTATGACAGCACAGTCCATAATACTGGTTAATGGTGGGGATGTGGGGGATGAGGAAAAGCTACAAGATTTAATGCCCACTTCAAAGTATGCTTTGTTAAATACTTTAGCCTGAATTGATACTGTGTCATGATTAGCATTTTAGAAGAGTAGACAGACAGTATGAAGAATATACAAGCAGTTCTAACAAGACTTAAGGGAGCATTTCTCTTTTTTTAAAAAATTAAAATAGTGTTAATATGGACAGCAGTGAAATACATAACCACCATTTGCAAACTACAGAGAAAACATGATTTAACTTTCTTTTTAAATTTTATGGGAATTCAACAGTCTATTTTCTTTTTCTCATCCTTGAAGTGGATTGTCAAAGTTCAGTATAGAATAGCATCTTGGATTTTCTTAACTAAGATGTTTCAGTTCATTGAAAATGGCACTTCATAGAAACCAAACACATTAGAGTCCAGCAGCACAGTGACCTTCTTCTGAGGAGCTTACACCATGTGTAAGAGCGAAATAATATCTGGAAGAGAGGTATTGTGAAGGAAAGACTAAGTTTCAGGTAGAAAGCTTGGGTTAAGATTGTGGTACGTTTACCAAATTTAGGAGCTGGATGGATTTCAGGAACAAAAGACATCCTGAGATGACATATACAAACCATTTTACCTCTTTAGCAAAATCAGGATTGTTTTTAGTTACATCTAAATAGTTTTTCTTATGTGTTTTGGGGTTTTTTATTTGTACTCTTGTGTACTGTTAAATAATTTTCAGGCATTCTTTAGAAAACTGTGAAAGTTTTGATGACAGAGTAATGCTGTTCTGAATTTGATCAGACCCTGAAGAAATTTAGAGTCTTGTTTCTAAGACTCTAAATGTTTTTGTGAGAAACAAAATTTTCAACTGATTTGTTGAAGTAATTTTATGAAATAAGTTTTGTGTTTATCTTTCCTTTATACTTAACTTTATACACTTAAGTCATTCACTAATGTACAAAGGTAGCTTCTGGCCTGCTAAATTTTGGAGAAGGAGGAGGGTAATTGCGCTTATTTGGGTGAAGGAATGTCTTTTCTGTTAAAATATATGGCATAATTGTCAAAGAACTGAAGAAGAAATTTTATGTTCATCCTTTTTTCTTCCTCTCTTTCCCAAAGAAAACACTACGATGTGAAAGTGAATGATTTGCTTTCAGACTAGATTCAGTCTAGCTTAATTCTGAATTTTGCCCTTTGATTTAATATTAATTACCAAAGAATCTTCTGTATTTGCTGCAGGCTGGTGAACATGTAAATTTTTCTTAAAATAACAGTATTGGTTGTTGGGTTTACTCATGTAAATTTTGACAATGATTTTGGGCATTCATTCATAGATGCTTAAAGGGCACAAATCACTTGTTTTATTGATTTCTTACAAAATTGAGGTCATTTCACCAAGGCTGAATCTAGCCAAGAATGCTCAGATCTACATAAATGTAAAGTCAAGCAAATTGAGTTTTTAACCAAAGGTAAGTAAAATTGTAGCTATTTTGGAAAATGTACTCTTGGAAATCTATTTGTTACTAGCTACAATTCTTTCATGTATTTGCTGCTTATGCTTTTGTCATCTTATTTTTAACATTTGTCACCTCAAGATGTTTCAGGGTTTGTATTGGCATCACCAGTTTTCTGTGCAGAATTTCATGTTCCAATTTAATTAGGAGTAGCATCTCTTAACACAATGCCAGCAACAATTTTAAACAAATACCATCTCCTTCAGAGTTTTCTGTGCAATTAACTCAAAACTACAGAAGGAAACCTCATATCCCATGGTGTCCTCAGAGGAAACACTGTTCCACTAAAGGTTGCCTTCAACTGTTTCTTCTGTTGCTGAGAAAGCCTTGTTTTAACTGAAAAAACAGTTAATACAAATTTCTATTATAATAAGGGATGAGGTTGTACCTGCAACAATTCTCAGTAACAGATGACATAAGGCAAGGCTGTATGTGAGCAGCAGAATGCTTTAAACCCTGTTTGCTCTACAAGAAAAAATTGCCAAGTGCCTTATTGAATTAACTTTTTTTACATTCCATTTCGTGTCACAGTCTTTTTGGTGCTTCATCACAACATTGCTTGCTTTTTAATATTCATCAAGCCTTCTTTGTCTCCTTTGTTTTCTTCTTTTTTCTCCATCCAGGAAATGAGTAATAGAACTGGTTTTCACTTTCCCCTTCAGGTACCACCATTATCAAGATGACAGCCAGTTTCTGGGAGTTGTTTTGCTCTAGCTGCTTCATTTTGCTCAGAAGCAACATACAACACACTTTGGGGTACATGAGTAGGGCTCATTGTTTTTAAATGACTACTGCCAAAGTGTAGATTTTATATTACATGTTCAATCCTATCTTAAAAATCTCCTCTTGGAAATTTTTGCAAAGTCAGAACAGAACTCCTACTGAAGGTTCTTTTTGTCTTTTTTTTCTATACTTTGACAAGGTTGCAAGTACAAGAATCTCCTAAGCAGTGTATTTCCAGAGAGATCATGTAACAGTATATGTTCATAATGATTCTTTATTTATTTACAGACCAAATTCCCATCTTTGTTTGCAAAAATAACACTGTCAGAGGGCAATGTTCCTGTGCTGTCTCTAGTTTCGAGTGGCTCCTATCTGAACAGAATCTAACTGCCAGTTCCGATTTCAGTGAGTGGATGGAATAGCAACTTAGCTCCTTTCCAGATATTGCTTGATATTTTCTAGCATGGTATGTTTTTCTTTAGCCAGGAATTTCTAAGCATTGTTTAAAAACTAACCGTAATGAAGTTTTAATGAAGTTTTAAACTCATTAGTCAAAAATAAACAAAGTTTTCCTCTCAGAAATACCTCTTTTTTTTCACAACAATTACATCTAATCCAAGTAAATTAATTTTCCAGTCTTTACTTTTAATCCACTCTGGAATCTTGAAATTAATTTTGCCCTCAATATAATTTCAAATTAGCTTTTTCCTTTCTAACTCCCCAGACAGCCAATATGTCAGTCAGCTTGGTCATACATTAGCTTGGTAATGGGGGAGTCTTTCAGCACCCCTCTTCCTTATAGCAAAAGAAACTACACAAAAGGGCCAAAAGACAAACTGCTGCAGTGGTGCTGACATCTGTAAACACAGAAAAGGTAAAAAAATATACATGAAGTAAGCAAAGTGGCTTTGGGGAAGCTGTGTGTGTTAGCTTAATATATCAAAGGTTTAATGACTTTTAATGATAATGAGAGTGAAAATAAGCAAGATATAGGTATTATGGAAATAAAAGTCACTGGGATGAGAAGGAGACATGGAAAGGGAGGCTAGTGGCAAGAAAGTATAGAAAAAGATGAGAAAAAGAAACTATCTAGAGTTTATTATCCTGTATAGTAGTTTACAAAGATAGAAGCTTGATTTCCTTCTGTACTCTTCTGGTTTTGCAAATATGTACAGGTGACCAGAAAACAAGGTGTCCCTGCCCTGCTATCACTGCTCCAGCTAAGAAAACCCAGCCTGATTCAGCAATTGAGGGGAACATATACAGATGGGAGTTGTGTTCAGTCTGGCAGATAATCTACACCAGAGCTCTGGGCCATTGAGCGAATAGGAGGCTGAAGGGAGCTGAAACAGGAATTAAAAAATCCTAAAATAGATATGGCTGTAAAATGGGGAAAGCAAAAGTGTTAGGATTTCCTGCCATTTTTACTGTGGTCGTGTTTAAGTTCTTAGTGACAAAACAGGGACAAAGAAAGCTTCCATTGTGAAGAGCACTGTGACAAGAGAAAAATCTTAATACAAATTAATGCTAATATTTTTAATACTGTAAAACTTAAACTCAGCATGAACTATTTCATCTCCATGGGGGAAATCATAACAACTTAGTGCTTCACTTATCAAAGTATACTGCATAGGCATACTTTTATAAAAGGAATTCGAAATTGCATGATAGTATAATTATAAATTATACTGTCATAGAAGACAATTAAAAAAACAACCACAAAAAAACAAAACTAAACATTATCACTATAAGGGACTGATCTAAGGGTGAGAAACAGAAGTTGGCTATTTTCTACCCTTGAAGGGAAGTGCCACTTTCACTTTGCTATTGACTATATTCCTAAAAGATCTGAAAAAATGAGCTGAGCTGCAAAATTACAGTTTGGTGATGACACCAAGTAAGTACTAAGGGTAGTGAGAATGAGGTCAGACTATGAAGAAATCCATAGAAATACTCAGTGACTTGGCACCTAAGTTACAGAAGAAATGCAAGGCAGATAAGAAGGAAATGATGCATATAAAAATAAAAATTGTAGCTGCAATACAAAATTATTGTTGCTAAGCAGATCATACAATTCAGGAGTAAAGCCTTTCTGTATGATAGTTCATCCCATAGAAGTTATTACTCAAAATAAAAATATAAAAAATATTAGGAAAAAGGGACAGAGAACAAAACAGAATGCAATGTGTTTGCTCACTCCTTGAACCCAATATGACCCTCAAAAAACATTTATTAGAACTAGAAAAGGTCCAAGTAAGAACAAAAAGAATGTCAAATAGTAAAAAACAGGTACAAAACAGGTTAAGTGCTAACTATCTGAGGTAGAGTTTAGTCAATACTACTGTCAGTGTAATCTCTATGTGCAGGCCATTTATTTATACACTAATAAATTTATTTTTAGCTCCCTTTTTAGCTGCTGCTATTGCCAATATTTTGGTTTTATTGTTTATTTTCTTTTGGCACATGACAATATCAAGTTGCTTTGCCATGAAGTGCTGCATTTCAAAACCAGGAAGACTGAACTAATATAAAAAAATTTATTTTGATATGTTATAGGACTTTAGATACAGGTAAAGGTAAAGATGTGTATTAGATTAATAGTAATGTTGACAAGTAATTTATTGTCTGCAAATGAATGCATTAATAGTAATACCAAATAGATTTTTTCCCTCACATTTGATGAAGTCCTACTCACAAAGTATTTTGCTGATTGTATCACCAAGACCCAGGCTCAGAGCACATACTAAGGCTTCTAGTACCCCTCTGTGAAATCCTAATCAGGAATCCTATGAACTAAAGCTTATAACAGTATCTATGCTTTACATAGAACACACCAGTGTCTTCTGGACCTTCGCATATAGATGTCCAGACCATACACAGAAAGCAGGTAAATATAAGCAAAATAATATGATTGGTTGTTTGTGGTTTTTTCAAAAGCAATATCACTATTTATTTTTCTTAACGTTGTGACAAGTATCCTTTTTCAAGTTAATCAACCTATTACTTATTTTTTGGAAAAAAAGAAAGTCTTGATATTCATATTTTGTAAAGCCCCTCTAAATCTAGAAATATTGTGGTGACCAGTTTGCCAAAAGCCCTGCATATTATTCAGAGCACAGCATTTAAAGCAAGACATATTTCTGACAATTCATTTTCAATTGTAACTTTTAGGGGGTAATTTTTGAGGACTGAGAAAGTAGTCTGTTATGGAGAAATGCAAGACATGACAGTAAAAAACATATATGTAATCAGTTCACAGAATAGTTTGAATTGGAAGAGACTTTTAAATCTCATCTTGTCCAACCCCCCTGCAATAAGCAGGGACACCTTCAACTGGACCAGGTTGCTCCGAGCCTGGTCCAACCTGATGTCAAATATCTCCAGGGATGGGAAATCTACCACCTCTCCAGGCAACTTGTTCAAGTGTTTTAACAAATATAAAAATGCAATTTGCTGCAACTTAGAGCTCATAGGCTCTAAATTGAAATGTTTCCTAGTTAATATTATCAGATTTGCAACAGTGATGAGTCTAATTTTCTTAGTAGTGTGATCACTTAGGAAGCGATAGAGTGGGGAGCAGAAAGAATTCCTCTAATCCTAAAAGCCACACAGAGGTCAAAGTCAATTTGTAACTTACATGCGAAGCCAAAAGTAGGACAAGGTATTATGCAGCTTGTGAAGGAATGCCTTGGTTTCAAAATTAATGTACTTTTCCCCTAAACTTTTCTTCAAAACTACTGTAAAGCCATTAAATTAAATTAATTTTCCATTCCAGCATTCTTCCTCATGTTCTAATCTTCTCTGGTATCTGAAACATTATCCAAAAAATGACTTCTCTTTCTGGTCCTGTGAAAATATTTAAGAATCCCAGTCTGTGTAACCTAGTCTGAATTAAGCTGGACAAAGTTTACTTATTAAAACATGGAAGAAGGAGTAGGAAGAAAAACGGTTTAATAATGTGGCAGAGCTCATTATTCTCACTTCTGAATGCACCTCTCAGCAGCTCTGTTTAAATTGTTGACTAGACAAAATATATTTCCTAATCTGGATCTTTACTAATAAACTCAGAGTGTAAATTGTTTCTCAAAGAATATCTCATAATCATGAAAATATCTGAACACTTTTATTTAATTGGCTTTGAAAACTATTGAAAAAATAAATTCTTGTAACCTGGCTGTGTTCTAGCTTCAGCTAATTCTGCTTTTGTCACTGAAAAACTCCACTTTTGTTTATAAAACAGGGACATTCTGCACTTTTCTACAAAGTAAAAGAAATAGTATTATTTTTAGTGAATGTGTACATGTATGGAGCACAGCCCAATGTGTAATCTAATACCAGTTTGACTGACATTTGACACCAAAGATAATGCCATACAAATGTTTGATTTAACATGTGAGGTTTGTGCTAAAATCAAGTCCAACTGTTCCAAGGTTCTTACACTGAAAAAAAAAAAAATGGCATTCAGAAATCAAAATCAGTGAAATTAAGCAGAAAGACCACAGGAATAAGGAAAAACACTTTTATGTTTAAGCTCTACATGTGAAGATGATTCTTCTCCTTTCTCAGTGAACTACAATAAGTCAAACTGTGTAACCTTTAGTATTTTATAACATTACTTTCTTGCCTTTTCAGTAGCAGGAAAAGAAATTTGAAATGTAACTCTGCACCCAATACTTTTGGGTAAGAGAATCCAAAGAGTACCTATGGAAGAGTAAAGCAAGTAATTTAAATGCACTGTATCATTTACATAGTAGTAAATGCTATAGCAGTAGTGCATAAAGAACTAACAAGTTCAAGACTTCCTGAAGTGTGTGTGTTGTACATGGCCACAAGAGTAGTGTGGAGTTTGTTATTTATGTCATATAGCATCTGAGAAACAGAAATTTACATTAGATATCATAATAGGAGGAGCTTCAGTTCTGAGTAAAAAATGTGAAAACTGCTTTGCCTGTACATGTAAGAGCAGAACTTGGTTGCTGGATTAAAACTGTGTAACATCGATGTGTTACAGCAATACAGATGTTACACATAATGACACCAATTTAAATTCTTCAGTCTCATCTTCTCTTACTCTTTATCATTTGTTGCAGCTATAAATAAACTAACATATTTCCAGTTTGCACAATCTGCCTTAATTCAAACACCATCAAAATCCTGGCTTAATAAAATAGAAAAACTACTAGATATATTAGTAACCAGACAGTAATATATTTTGAACTATGCTGATTAAATGTACAGATGCTATAAATATATTAAAACCAGAAATGAAGTAGAAGTTGAAAAAAGAAGGCCCTCCATTTCACAGAAGGAAATTAAGCACTCTTACAGAAGGTTATGGCACATTATGGCAATTCATTTACACACTTACTATAGTCTGAATGCTTTTGAATTCAGAAACACTATGTGCATGAATCAGATTTGGGTGAGTAACTGCCCTTCCCTCTCTGTTTGTCTATCTGTATGGTTGATTACATTTTTATGGATCATTTTAGTAAAGTTTCCCACCATTTACTGCATGTAAAATAATTACACAGTTCATTTCTACATTCCAAAACTACAGGTCACTGTAGTGTCTGAGTGTGTATCATATGACCCGAAAACTCAGACATGTGTAATATTTTCTACAGCTACCACAATAAAATAATCTTCCAGATTCTGGTTTTAAATATAAAAAATTAATAAAATATTAATTAAACATCAGTGTTCAATGCACACTGAAACGCTGCCAATAATTACATTGCTTTGGGAGGGGATTCAGAATGGAAATTACTATTGCAGATTTGTTTGAAAAGTAAACCCTGAGCCAAAAGCTGCAGACTTAATTTCAGAAGTCTGTGAAAGTGTGTGATTTTACTTTCCCTCCCCATGCTCCAAGGAGTTCTCACTATGCAGATCATCAGCACATTTTTCAAGCAATATTATATTAATCCGCTTTTGCATTATTTCTCCATTACAAAAATAACCTGTATTGCAGAGAGACAACACTGCAAGTCAGCACTTATGATACACAGAAAGCAAGGTGGTACCACACATACAGCAAATAAACCAGTTACTAACTTAGCAAAAATCAAATGGCCAGTTATGGGTTTCCAGAAGAATACAACTTCATACATTTTACAAATATTTAATTTTGCCTTTTGTACTCTGTTAAAATAGCCCTCTACAGATTTCACTTGAAGGTCATAAGGAAATTTCAAGAGGTGGAAAAGACATTGTGCAACCTGTTCAAGAATAATAGGCCAAGAATCAAGTAGGCAGTCTAGTAAGCTTTGAGTGGTGAGCTATAGATTTCTAAATCCCTCTCCGTAGGGTTTTTTCTATATTAATTTTCAATTATAGAATTAGTGCAGAAAAAAAATCACCATAAACTGAAATAACCTCAGGAGCTCTCTTTTGACTTTCCCCAGCCAACAGGAGTTTTGTTTTACATGCTCTCCTACAGCCCTTGAATTCCTGCTCTTGACTACCAGTATGGAGTGAACTGAAAAAAAAGAATTTCAAAACCTCATTTTCCCAAAATCCTCCCCTTAATAATTTGGGCAGTTTCCTGGAAGGCAAGTAGTTAAACTTCCTTTGTCTGCAAAGGCCCTAAAGCATCTCCTGGATAAAGCCCCTCCTGGCAGGAGGCTGTTTAAGAGTGAGGGGCGGTTTAAGAGTGAGGGTTCTGCTGGCAAAGAGGAGAAGAGGGCATGGTCTTAAGCTGTGCTAGGGAAGGTTTAGGTTGAATATTAGGAGAAAGATTTTTTACAAAGAGAGTAATGAGGCATTGGAAGGGTGGTGGATTCACCATCCCTGAAGGTTTTTAAGGTGAGACTGGATGTGGCACTGAGTGCCGTGATCTGGTAATCACGGGGCTGTTGTGTCAAGGGTTGGACTTGATGGTCTTGGAGGTCTTTTGCAGCTCAGTTGATTCTATGATTCACAGAAAATGTGTCACTAGCTGTAACACATCCCAGAACAGGAGGGTTTCATTACTTGGCCTTCAGGGAATGCTGTCCCCTTAGCATTACACAAGCACTCTCTGGGATAGTGTTAATAAGGCTAACCAAAACCATGCTAAAGAAATATGAATGATTAAACTCTACGGAGCATGAGAATGCTTAATTTCTTGCCCTGGCCTCATTTAGTTTATTAACACAGATGTACATGAATGGAGTAACATCATGTTTTCAAACATCTCAGTCTTCAAAGAATATTGTGTGAATCTTCATTAGTTTATAACATTTTTTTTCTTTTGCTGCATTTATTCCTAATTGACTTTGCTAAAAATAAAATTACGATCTGATTTTCAGAGGTGTCAAGGAATTAAAATGTTTGCTTCCAATGAAGTGTGGAGCACCTGGAACATCAAATCTAACTTTGGCATGGGGAGTTACAGCAATGACACAGTGAAGAGAAACACAGGCAGTCTCCTAAAAGGAACACCTTGGAATGAAAACACAGGGTACTAACAAGAAGGCATAAGACTAACACAGTAAAGTCAACCTTGGAGCAGCTTGAATGAGAAAATCTTTTTTTGTACATTTTTTACTACATGAGAAAATGCTAATCTTTTTATTACCATTTTCTAAATTAAAATTTATTTTAAAAAGGAACAGAAAAAAAAAAACAACCAAAAACAAACAGATAAGACCTGTGTTGAAATAAGTGTCAGTTTTGTCAGTGATTTCAACCTATTATTTTTTTATTCTGCTATAGCTTTAGTCTCAACTAGGTCTGTCTGATTTTGAGTTCTGATGGAAACCTTGCTGCCTAAGTGTCACTAAAGTTGTAGCAGGACCCATATGTATACATATATATGTACTTTCATAAGATTCATAATCATTCAATGGCTGTCCAATGTACATTGAGCCCTATGAAGGCTTATGCCTTTTATTCTTATTTTCTTATTTGCATGGACAAATGTATAAAATATCTGTACAGAAAAACCGACAGCCACCTATTTTAAAATCTAGCTATAGCTCCACTTCCTGTTGTCAAAACAAGAGAAGTAATTCTATGTTTAAAACCCTTTCAGCTATCTGTAGTGTCACCTTTACAAAAGACTTTCCAAAAAGTCAGCATATATAGTGCAGAGGTGGAATTTATAGGAGAAACAAATTGTGGAATGGTGATCATTTTTCTTTTTTTTTGGCAGGTCCTTTAGAGCTTATTTAGTACTACTTCTGTTCCTGCCTTTCTCAGGAACAGTTCTACAGACAAACCACAGTCAGTTTATGAGGATTGAGAGGATTCACAAGAGGCCCCAGACCTGCAGACAGTCTGCAGTAGTTGTGGTCTAAATATTGTGGAAACTCAAAACCTTTAGTTTAGGCCTCTAGACTAATAATTGTTCCTCTAAGTAGAAATGGATGAATATTGTTCTAATTATTTTAGTGAACATATGCCTTTTTTTTTTTTACTAAAGAGGGTCTTCTTTATCTAAAAAGGGTCACTACTGAGGCAAAGTAAAACTTTTCCCCTGTTCAGGTTTTTTCCCCTGCTAAATAAGCACTTTCCTGAATAAGTTATGATATTCAGATGGCATCTAAAAGAAAACAAAAAATATTTAGACTTTGACCACTATCTAGTTCCTGAATGCTATGGAAAGAAGACCTAGAGCATTGTGCAGTCCTTGTTTTGTTTTATTTTTTACTGCAAATTCCTTACCATTTTGCATTCTTTTTCCCAAAAAGTTCTAAATTAGGTCCCAAAGAACTATGTTTACTTTTGACAGAAGCTTCATAGGCTTAGATTTTATTGCTGCTATTTTTTACGCTCTCTGCAGTTTCCATACCTCAAAAACAACTTGAGAACGGGAAGTGTATTATATAAGGGGACACCAATAACCTCAGACAAGAGAGCCACAACAGAGCTATATGGGATGACAAGTTAAGTCACTCTTAGGGTTGTCAGGTACCTTGAAGAACTTCTTGCTTTCAGTACTAGGTGAATCAATCATATTGAATGCCTTGATGTAAATCCCCCAGGGATTCCCTGAGCCAGCTCTGTTTCTGAGTCACTAATGAGTCATAATGCTTTGTCAAAAAATTGCTCCCCAGCACTTCAGGTTCAAGTAGAGGGAATTCTGAACTCACACCCGTGCTCCATAGGAGGCCTCTAACAAAGCAAGGCAAGGTCTGCAGGCAGACACAGTACTTTTTATTCTACCACCTGGTGTGGCTGGAGAAATTAGACATGCTTTCAGGCACACAGGCCCTTTTTTAGGTCTGAAATAACTTTAAAAACTAGATACTAGTAGAGAGCAATGACTCAGAGTTTAGTTAGATATGTATCAATTAGATCAACTTTGAAAGAAAAGATAGTTGGTGACCATGGAGTAGAGGAGATGTAATTAGAGGAAAGAGGAAGAGGCAGAGAGATGGTGAGGTATATTCAGCCCAGGGAAAAGAGAAAGAAAAGTATCCTGTGAAATATGGAGGGATTGAGAGGGTAAGGGATGAGGCATTTAATCTGCCATAAAATCCGTATCTCTCTATAGAGCCCATGATTATCACTAGAGAGATAAAGTTTAGTTCTCAGCATCTTTCAAAGATATTTTCTAGATTTCTTTTCCTTTTTTTTTTTCACAGTTATAACTGTGCCTTAACAAGTGATAGTCTCTCCACTTACTGTTTCCTTACTACTATCTTCCTGATGTTCCTGTCACCTTTGGTATCTACAGCAAGATTGCACTATAGAAAAGCAAGAAAGTAAAGATAATTATCTAATAAGGGAAAGAATAATTGCCTGCAACTGAAAGAGGAAAGAAAACAAGGTTGATAAGCTGCAGACAATTTCCACTTGTCACATAGTGATCCAAAATGTCATAACTTTTTCTATTTATCTGTAAGGTTACCTGGTTTGGATTGCAGGACAGAAGAAATTGTGTCAATACCACCTGCACACAGATGGGACAGCAAAACCTTCCCCTTGTAAATTTGTGTATGTGCACAAAGGACTGGTTATACCTATATGTCTTGCTGCATCTGCCTTTTCTGGACTACTTTTCATCAGAGTTATTCTCATTTCTGCTCCAATACTGCAAACCCCAGGTCTAGCCAGTATCTAGCTTGTTCACAACATCCCAGATGTTCTTATCCACGAATCTGCACAGTTACTGAAACAAATTTTGTTTTTTCCTCAATACCAATGCATATAAATTATAATGAAGCACAAAAATACTGATACTAAATATTAATGAGCACCATGATATGAATAGCAAGTGATAAACTTATTTCTGTCACTAACATGCTTCTAAGAAACACAGTATAGGAAAATACACAAATGTAGTAGATCTCAGTTCTTTAGTTCCTTGTGGAAGCAGAAGACATTTATTCAACAAAGAGCTTATGATGGAGACAAAATAAATAGCTCCAGGACACTAACACTGGGTCAATGCTTCCACACATCCTGAATGATTTGACAGTGTTTATTTCTGTTTCTAAACAGTAGATGCTTTCCTGTATTAATGGTGACTTCAAACACTCACACAAACATACATAGATGTACATACATGCATATTTACATATGAATGTGTGCATGAGTGTCCGTATATGTGTAGATGTTTAGCACAGTCAGAAGCCTGCTCTTTCCTTCTTTTCTTTTTCTTTCTTTCTTTTTTCTTTCTTTCTTTCTTTTTTCTTTCTTTCTTTCTTTCTTTCTTTCTTTCTTTCTTTCTTTCTTTCTTTCTTTCTTTCTTTCTTTCTTTCTTTCTTTCTTTCTTTCCTTTCCTTCCTTCCTTCCTTCCTTCCTTCCTTCCTTCCTTCCTTCCTTCCTTCCTTCCTTCCTTCCTTCCTTCCTTCCTTCCTTCCTTCCTTCCTTCCTTCCTTCCTTCCTTCTTCCTTCCTTTCTTTTCCTTATTTTCTTTCTCTTTCTTTTATTTCCTTTCTATTTTTCTCTCTTCACATACACACTTTCTTTTTCCTGCCTCCCTACCTTTCTTATTTGCTTGGTAGAAATTAAATAGCAACAGGAGTTTATTTCATTCATTCATTTCATTAATTGAGTAATGTGATTCATTCTGCCTAGTTTAACCACCCAAGATAAAGTCATCTAAGTTTCTTCCAGACGAACTGCTTCTGGATCTATCATCTCCTGTTCTTCAATTGTCTTTAAAGAAAATATAGGAATTGAGACTCTGCTCACAGATCAAGACAGATGAATGAGTACTTATTCAGACGTGTCTGGAGAGCTATTCAGAACCCAATGCAGACACCAACATCCAGTCAGCTGAGTGACTGCAGATTCATCTGAATTGACTAGGGGCTGGATAAGGTTGCTGAAACAAAGATCTCTGGCATAATTTGAGACGCCCTGGAGAGTCGAAGATATCCATGGAGGATTGATAGATAAGACTCTCAGAAAACCCATGTGTTTCTAGAGCAAAATGTGGAAGTCAGGTGAGATACCCTAACACATTTCACACTGACACTAGGTGACTATTTCTAGATGACTGAACTGAATGACTGATCTCTTTGAACTGTACAAGAAGCTTAGATTACAAATAATCCCCTAAATGTAGCTATATTAAACTGAATCCTTCCTTGCTTAATGGCTTAACAATGCACTCAGCAGTGACTTCAGCTGCCTAAACAAGAGCACCTAGTGCCACTAAAGAGTGTCTAAATCATCTGTGGCATCTAATTTTACAGGCAGGACACGAGACACTAGGGACACAATAACATATCTAGAGTGTGGAATGGAGGCCAGGCATGAAACACCAAAAACTTAAGTAAGCAGAGATGTCTAATTTCGGGAAACTCAAGCCAATCTCTGATTTTTATTCAAGTAAGAGCTGATTTGATTAGTCTAATTTTCAGTTATGGACAAAATAACACACTGAACACCTGACTTTGTAAAAAAGCAAGGTCTAAACTACAGAGGCCATATGTTTAAACTAATAATATTACTAGACCTCCTACAATAGTTGTGCAAGTTTTGTAAACAACATGTGTACCTTATATTATCCCATCAAAAGGCCTGAAACATCAGGGTTTATTAGAAATTATAAATATCTATAGGCTTAAATATGCCTTCTCTCTTTTTATATAATTAGAAGTGTATTTTATATAGGATAAAGTGGATTAAATTGAAAATTTTTGTACTTATTGAAACATTTCTTCCTGAAGATTCCAAGTCATTGCATAGCTGTGAATACATCTAAGTTAATAGAATTTCTGTTACATCAGATTCCAGATTCTTTTTTTAAATGATACATCATAACAAAATGAAATGTTCTGCAGTGTATGAATGATGTGCTATGAAAAATACACTTAAATATCTCATACATGAACGCTATAGTATTATGCTTTTCCTGATCACTGTAACTTGATTGATATCATTTATTCTGTATTAGCAGAACATGTATTCTAAAGAGTTTAATTCACTACAGATTCAGATCCAGAGACAAAAAAATTTGATAAGCAGTCCTTGTCTCTGAGTGAATCCATATTGTGACTCTAGAGAAAAGAGTATCTTCTACTTCCTGCTAATCTCTAGTCTCTCCAGCTATTCAAGTTTTTCTTGGTTCTTTTTGCCAAGATGAAAAAGTTCACAAAATTTTTCTTCTTTCTCACTTAAAAATCTGTATCCATCTCTCCATTAATGCTGACATCTTAACCAGGTTCCATATTCTGAGTTTTCTGTGTCTCCTTATCAAAGACATAGTACTATTCCTCAGAAAACTTCTTTTATTTCGGCATGTACACTGACATCTCTCCTATTAAACAAGATTTAAAAAAAACCAACCAAACCGCAAACCAATGTCAACACCCTGCAACAGTCTTAGAGCCAAACTCGGGTCACTTCCTATGGGACTTAAAACATATGTAACTAATACTATGGACATGACTAAAAGATATTATTCACAATAGTTGTTTTGAAATGTTTCTAGATTTTGGGAATCCATATATTTTGTCTTGCCATCATTTTTTCAGTTCTGGACATGTCTATATCCCTAATCATAATTGCAGCTGTGCTGCTCCTAAATACCCCAGCAGCTGGCAGAACCAACAAGGACGAGAACCCTTCATTGTGTAGTCAGAGCACTTCTCATACTTGCCACTCACATCCAATCAAGCTGAAAACACAATAGGGACAATATGATATTGCCTGCAGTGAATCTGCACAACAGCCCAGTGCTTAGGGCCTGGGTTCATGAAGTAGAAAACTTGGACCTCCACAGCCAGCAAGAAGCATCGACCCTATCAGTGTTAATCCCACACCAATAAACTAACTGCAAATATGAAGCTTGGATTAAAGGGTACTCTTCATCCCAGCCCTCAAAACTAAATCACTTCTTCTTTTAAAAACATAATATCTCATAACAGGTATCTTCCACTGTAATGATAGAACAGCATTGTAAAAAATGTATGAGCAGAGGAGATAGAAAATTCAAAAGCACTGAGCCTATGCAGTGGAACTCACTTTTCTACAAGAGATAAATAAACCACATATATCTCACTGTCAGAGCATGTGAAAAATTTATTCTTTCAGTTTGCTGTTTCTTCACACAATGTTCCCTATTAATGAATTAAAGAAATAAGGAAACTCTATTGATGAACTAAAGTCTTTCTCTGACTTATTTTTAAATAGTGTTGCTGAAACCCTGTACATTCAGCTATCCAAACTTGAAGATCTATTTAAATACAGACAAAAATTTCATTTTATTCAGAAAATATAGGTTTTAAGCACATTGTTTTCTTAACATATCATTGCCCAGAAAAGTTGTTGACATCCCATACCCAGAAATGTTCAAGGCCAGGCTGGATGGGACTCTTGAGTAACCTCATCTAGTGGAAGATGTCCCTGGCCATGGCAGGGGGGGGTTGGAAACAGGTGATCTTTAAGTTTTCTTCTAACCCAAACCATTCCATGATTCTACTATTTGGTTTTAAATATTGTAAGTCTCCATAAATGAGCATTATCTTTTAACAGTTAAAGAAAAAATTAGCAATACTAAATCATGATGTGTTGTCAAATAAACCGGAATCCCTCTCAAACATGTAAAAAGAATAAATCTTCCTTTTGAGTATGTTTGCCTTTGAGTTCATTCATTTTATAAATCCTAACAATTTCTATTACTTAGTAATATAAAAACATAAAGATAGAAACTCAAACTTCTTTCAAAGTTCAAGATAATGTATTGATTAAATAGAAAAAGTCTACTTCCAACATTCTGACATTTCAAATTTTTTTTGCCTGCATCCACAATTAAACATTACTATAACCATCACTGCACTTGTTTATCATGTCTATGGCTTTTGTACTTCCACCTCTGGGAAAGAGGTTGGAATCGAGAATGTTTGGAATAACCCCAGCAGGTGGAGATAAAGAGTAGTGACAAACAGAACCTGCCTTCAAACAGCGCAGTCTGGTTTTCATCATCTGGGAGTCTGTATGGTTTAAGTGACACCGCTTGACAGAGAAGGATGACTGATTCAGTGCTACAACCACTGCCACCCTTAGCCTGCAACCCCAGCAGACTGCCTGGTGCCTCTGTGCTGGCAGTGCCTTTGGTGAATCCCACACCAGCAGCTCCAGCTCAGAGTCAGCTCCAATGATTCACTGCCTGGACCTGAAGTGTGTGAAGTGACTAACGATCCAGGAGAATAAGGGCTAGCAGGAGTGAAGCTTGCTAAAAACTCCTTATGTCACCGGTGTCTGTTTGGCACTTGTTTGTTCTTGCCAACTGACTAACAAGACAGCCTCGTTGCACAGACAAGGTACAGCAATTTTCTGAAGGCAGCAGCATTGTGAATGAGAGATAAATAGGAATTTTACCTAGAAATAGGTAAATTATGAGCAGAGAGGATTTTTAGGTTGTATTTGTATCTTGCAGTAATCCAGACAGAAGCAGAAGCCTCATGGTCCCTTTCCTTGCTGCTCACAGTAATTCACTGCAGAAGAGGCCAACATGAAAAATTAACTCTCTCCCTCAAAGTATTGAGTCAGGAGTGTCAACAGGTTGTGTAACAAAAGACATCTCCTCAATTATGATAACTACCTATTGTGTAACAACACAATTTGTTGACTGACTGTGAGAACATCATCATGAAAATATTGCCCCGCAGCAAAACCATGGGTCTTCAGATCCTGACATGTTCATTATTGACTTCTTTTTCCTAAAACCACTTTTTGGATTATGACCACAACCACAACCTAGAGTCTTGCAAAGTGGGATCTGGAAGGCACATTATCAACAGCAATAGCATTACTAGCAGGGTGTATGCCTTCTCTCTGTCTCTTAACAAACTTATTACCCCCCTTTTCATCACTAGGAACAGATAGTCTGATGAGGCACACATGAAGAAACTGGCAGGTGTTTTTAATTCTTTTAACAAGATGGGAGGGAAGTATGTGTGTGTTACAGCGTGGTCTTGTAAGTATGACTGCCCATAGTCAAAAGACATGGATCTCAAATATCAATTTATCTTCAAAATGGAAATGGCCTTGTATATTGGGCTTTTAGTTCTGTTGCTGTTTTATAGATCTCTCATGCTCTAACAAAGTCTCTGGATGCTACCGTTGACTGGATCACACAATAACTATAGGTTTAATTGTACAAAATAGCACCAGCTCCTGTGTTGGAGACAGGATTTGACAGGTGGCTGGAGTTGCATCTTGCTGAAGGGAGAACTGCCACTGTTATGATGGAGAAGTAGAACTTGAGATATTCTTCCATCGCACCAACCTGTTCTAAGCAGTGGATTTGGCATTGAAAGGAAAGTTTAGAATTAAAAGATGTTGTGCTCTTTTGAAGGAAAGGAGCAGAATTCAGACTAGTCATCATATAACTTATCCAAGGGAGAGGGACAGTCACTGTAAGATGTCACTATTTTGGAATAATTTATTTTTAGAACTTCTCTTTTTTTCAACATGTAAATTAGTATCCCACTCTTTTATACTGAGAGTGGATGTTAAAAGCTGTTAGAGTTGCTTTTCTTTACTCACTGTACCTGAATTTTAGGTTTTTTCATATTAAGGAAAACCTCAGTCCAATGAGAAGCAAAATTAGTAATTACAGACATGTTGATGGAGTAAAGAAAATGTAAATTATACCAGCTTCCCTCTCAAGCTCACTTATTCTCATTTATGATTAGTCTTTAGGTACAAGGATTAAACTAAAAGAGGCCACATAAATACTGTGACTTTACATTTCCAAGTTGGAGGGCAGAGTGTTTTTCTTACATCTGTTACCACATATCAGATTTTCATTTAATTTAGCATTTTAGGTTATTTCCCTTACAACACAATAATAGGAATCTGAGTCATCTATCCCTCAAGTGTCAAATTGAATTAGAAAAATTTCAGTCTGGTGATAACCTTAATTATAGCAGCTTGATAAGGTTTTAGACTTTTTTCCAAAGATATAACTGTAACCTTTGAATTGTCATTTTCCATCCTGGAAGAAGAGTTTACCTAGAGTGTTCAGATAAAACACTGAACTACATCATAGCAGTTACCATTAAGTTCTTAAATTCTCAGGCTGATTTCTCTAATAGCACATTGTCAATATTATCCTGTAAATCAGTAGGGTCTATAAAACTAGTTTTCTTTTTCAAAACATATGATTATCCTATCAGATCATTATTAGGGATAAATGTAATTTCTGCTGTCTCAAGAGCTTCTTCTAATCCAAATATTTTAAATGCAGAAAGACAAATTCCTGTCATTTTAATTTGTGTTGGGTTTATGATTGTTCAAGATATTTAAGCCCAGCTTCTTAAAATATACAATTTAATCCTCTTTGTGCCTACTTTTATAGTCCATTTTTTCTCAAGTTAGGTGCTGTATAACATCTGGGGTATAATATATGTTAGTCAGTACTGAAATCTGTCTTTAAAATACTAATAATTTTGTCATATAATTTTCAACAACCTTGAAAAGCAGATATTTTCATACCATTTTTGTTTCTTATTTGAATGACCAAAAGAACTGTTAATTCTTTTAGCAGGATGAAATTCATATAACCATCTACATAGACACAGCAAACCATAGATCACATCTGATGAAATAAAGCTCAAAATACATATGTGGTTTATTGAAAATGTTACAAAGGCTCATAAAGTCTTCAAATCCTGAGGCACTTTTACAAATGTTTTTCTCTTATAAGAATACATTTTTGTGTGTGTGGTCCTTCGCATTGCAGGAGAGCAATGAAGGTTTGTATTAAGCCAGTGCTGTACTTGAATTCAGTAGTCTAATGCTTTTTAAATAAAAAACAGTCAAATACATATGTAGACAAGCTGATACTGCACACTTTGTTTATTCTACAAGTCTATCTGTGATAATAAACTCTTGGTAAATATTTGCTCTTTGGAGATTAGATTTAACATACTTGCATTTACTTGCAATTAAAATGTTGCTTTCCTGATGACTGTTGCATGAGCTGCTGTGTTTCATCAGTGACATAACAAAATGTAAAGATAAGAGTGAAGTGGAAAGAAGTCTGTTGTGAATACAGCCTTGGTCTGTTTCTAAAATCAACAGTTTATGGCAGTCATATTTGAATATTTTTTCTCTTCTTTAACCTTATTGCTGTTTGACACTATCAGATCTTAAATCTATAATTATTTTCTGGTGGTTTTTTTTTTTCTTTAAAAAATGCCGTCATTTTACAGCCTTTACCATTTTTGTTGAAGAACAAAGATGCTTTTCTTCTTTCTTTATATGATTTATTGACTATTATGCACACAACACTTCCAAATTGTTTCTAAAGGCAATAAAGTAGCAGGATAAATTCTAAGAAACAGAATTCACTTGTTGACTCTAAAAACAGAAAATTCAACATTAATGCTATATTTTTTCATGGTATTTAAAGTTTTTAAACTAAATGCAAAAAGGTCCTTTTATTTTTCCATACTGCATCATTCCAAAGGGATTAGCTTGGTATATGAGAACTATTTATGATGCAAGGAATATAACAGTCCTTCAGTAGTTCCAAGCCTGTGATGGCAATACATTTTTGCATTTCCTTTCATAGCTTTATTAAGCTAAAATATACCTAAAGCAGACTATGTTATTACAGACATCATAATTGCACCATGTATATACGTACCACGTTCTCAGCTGTTGTAAACCAGGTTAGCTCTGCTAATTGCAACACAGTGACTCTGATGCACAAAATAAGGCAATGTAGAAGCCACATACATGTGTGCAGACTCTTTCATCCCTCATCAATCCACTTACACACATGTGGTTATACCAAGCAGTTTCTGAGAAACTGGCAACACTGCTAATTTTAGACTTCCATTTCATAGAAGTAGAAATAAGCACACAGTAAAAATGAGGATATACTTTAAAAATCCTTTTCAGTACTAGTTTCCAACCTAAAAATTTTGAGAAGGAAACAAAAGTTGCTATAATTTAATCCTATTTTCCCTTTTCCCCCGCTTGTATTTTCACAAATGATGATTATCCTTGTTCATAATTTTTCTATGAGGATCATCTTTCAGCCCTGCTAATCACTCCTCCTGTACTGGAGTCAAACACCAACTTGGTTTGGTTCGTGGTAGATCATGATCAAAGATCATGGTAGAAAGGAGGTAACAAGCAGAGTAAAAGGGCTGTTAGAGAACATATTTCCTTGATTAAAAAGATATCATCCAAAAATTTGTAACTTTGTGCAGAATCTCCATTAGATAACAGGTAATTCATTAATTCATGATTCTTTCATTCAGAGGGTAGTTGGGCATTGGAACAGGTTCCCCAGGGACGTGGTCACAGCACCAAGCCTTACAGAGTTCAAGAAGCATTTGGACAGTTTCCTCAGTCAAATGGTTTGGGGGTTGTCCTGTGCAGTGCCGGGAGTTGGACTCAGTGTTCCTTGTGGATCCTTTCCAGCTCAGAAGTTTCTATGATTCTATGGTTCATTTCTTCAGCCAACACCCTGCTCCTTCATTGACACTGAGGAATTTACAAGCTAACTCTCTCAGAATGGAGAAGTTCACACAGATGGAAAAATAAAGGTCTGTGATCCAATAGAATGCATAGAATCCAATAGGATGTGGTGCTCTGCAAGTGGGTAGGAACCTAGGAAGCTGATGTCCTTTCAGGAAGCAGCAAACACTCAGTATTTTTCTTAAATTTTAGACAATGCCCATTCATTGGGGATTTGCTACTGATCATGTCTTCTCCTTTTAACTCAATCAATGAAGATTTTTTCCCAGTTTTGTAATGTGTCACTTTAGTTCTGACCATTCTAGAGATAAAAGAAACCCTTAAGTTTTAAAACAAGGTCTTTTTTAATAGGACCTGGGCTTTTCCCAATTATTTTTCCTAATAAAGAAATGAAATGAAATCCTGAGCAGCTCTTATGACAAACACACAGTCGAAGGTGCTTTTCCTTTTAGGTGGACAGAGGTATATCTTTCCAACTTCTATTTGTTTGCAGATGCACTGCAAAGTCCTGAAATGGTCACTGATACCATTAGCAAATATCTATCTGCTTCTTCTAGCCCTACCACATAAGAATAGCTAAAGCATTCATTTTCATATACTACCTCCTTTTTTTAGCTGTATGTCTTGATCTGCCTGGCACCGTTTTTGATCTAATGCAGGTTGAATCTCCTGACCTTTAGATCACTTTGTGAGGCCAAATTTTTTCTGTTGTATTTTACAAAGAGGTAATTAAATACTACGCTAAGGATTTCATTATGAGTCCCACTGAACTTTGCAGCTGTACTTAGCTCAATTATTTAAAATTACATATGTGATTTAATTAACTTGTGTAATATTTGTGCATATGGCAAGTAACATTTCAGAAGTTTATCTTATAACCATATTTTAAATTTTTAGTAATAGCTACCAATAGGTAAGCAAATGTAAGGAAAAGACAACCCCGTTCTTACAAGGATTCAAAGCCTTTTCTCCCTCCTTGCTCCTCCCCCTGCCTAAACACTGAGCTTTGAAAAATATAAGTCCTACATCTACAGGGTGTCTTTATATTTTGATAAGATTTGTTCAAGCTCCCCTCCTATGTGCTATAAAATATTTTGGTTAACGAAAGAAAACTTTGAGAAGCACATTTATGTTTTTTAAAAAAAAAAAGAAATAAAAGATTTTGATTAAAATTTGTTGAATTGCAATTGCTCAAGCTAAATTTTATCTGATAGTAGCTCAAAAGTTCTTTTTAATTAACTATATTAAATAAATTGATTGCACCTTTAGTATTTCTGTTAATTAATATGTGCTAAGAATCATTGTGAGAAGAAGAAGAAGGATGAACAGCACTGATGGTATCAATGTTACAGCCGCCTGTCACATCTGCCAAAAAGTAGACTGAAAGTTTCTAAAAAATAGTGAGATGGATTATAATGAAGACTTAGGGGAGAGAAAGAGATGAACACTGGCGTTTTAAACTTCCATACCAGCCCTTCCAGAACTGATGACTGCAAGTGGGTGTGAGCTGTCAATTAATATTCTCTGAATAACTCTATTACCTAGGGAAATCAGAGACTCCAGTGAGTCTATATTTTTACCCTCCTGAAACTAGTTTACCTATACACTGTGTGAAAGAGAGATTGGATTGCTTGCTGTATGGTGAACATAAATAATCCACTATACCATATACCTCTGTGCTACAAATCTGGAAAATATATACCTTTTGGGCCAGTGTATTTCCCTTTTATTTCAATAAAAATCACAGGCCAGCTCTCTTCCACGCCTGGGCATGCATAGCTCAGCTTTTTGGGTAAGAGAAATTTACCTGACCCCTGCAAAGGGAGTCTCTCTGTGACCTCATCACTTCCTTCTCAACCCTTTAGAGATGCCATAGCACAGTGGGGCCCTACTACTCCCTCCTGCATTGCCTGTCAATCAGCTAGGTTTTGGGGAACATAAATCATTTCCATTTTTAGTTGGACAGCTGTTAGGTTGGGAAAGGGAAAAACTACTGGGATATTATGCAGCTGTCAGAAATCAAACCATGGTATTTGGGTTTTATAGCACCAAGTTTTCCACACAGAATGTCCAGCTTCATACTTAGATACAAACTCTCCCTTGTAATGTTCAGGGTCGTCATCTCTTCCCAGCTAGTCAAACTCCCAGAAGCATTTTCTCTGGCACTTGGAGCACAAATAAGGCAGGGTTTACTCAGGAATCTGTCATGATCTCAGTGATAGGATACAACATGGGAGATCGAGTGGATATAAGAGGTTGATGAAAAATTAATGAAATCCTGATGAAGCTCTCAACCCCCAAATGTCACAGATTATATTATGAACAATGTAACAAATTCACCAGGTTTTGCTGGCTGTGTGTCAAAAGTTTTCTGTGTTTTCTATACTTGACATGGACATTTCGCTTTTGTTCCTCAGTGCAATATTTCTGAAACATACTTAACAACCTTCTTTACTTAATTATTCACCTCTCTTGTTACAATTCTTTAATTCATCTTATGTGAAATCAGCTATTTTCACTTCTGTCTCCCTGTTCTCTGTCCTCCAGGAAATTGATTCTCAATTCAGAGGAAGATTTTTTTCTCTGTACTGAGAGAAACAAAGATGAGTTTAAAATGCTGCTGGATTTTCATCTTCATTCCTCAGCCTGAGTACAACACTTGTACAAAAAAATTACCTATCTGGTCCAAGGCTCTCCCGTTAATTTTTTGCACTCATACTTTTCTTCACTATTTTACTGTTTTCTGCTACTTATGGGGATGGGTATTTATTTTACTTGGATTAATTTTGATTTCAGCCTTCTTGACTGAATCTTAAGTATTTCCCATGCATTACTGAATTGCAGCCAAATCACTTTAACTCATTTCCCATTCATTCAAGTAGCTATTGACTAAGTAAAAATATTACTACAAATCATAAAAAGCTTGAATAACTTCCTTTCTGATTAGTGTTGCAGTTAAAATCTCAGATTAATGTCATAGGCAGCTCTGTTCTTCTGAATTTAAAGGAACAGATTTAGATCCCACTCTTTTATCAAACACTTTTACACCTAATTCCTATATATATCTATAATTTTGCAAAGTTTTACAGCTTCAGTTTTTCAAATCATTCAAAGACTTCTGATTCAATCTTTTATCTGTTTGCCAACTTTAGTTTTGTCAATAACAATGCTATGTAACACTATTTTGGTCTTAAAAGAAATCACATTCCAAATGGCACCTTCCAGTAGTCTGAATCATTACACTTTATAAAAGGTATACGAAGAACTATCAATAATTCAATAATAAATTGCCCAAATGGCAATCTTTGAGAAGTGGAACCTACTTGCAAGGGCCTCATCTTGTACCAACTTGCTATGGAGCTTATGGAATGAGCAGGTTTGGGTATCAAATAAGTATAATCAACCCAGTTATGTAGATGTGCCTTCATTCTTTCTGGTCACAAGCTTATATTTCTGCATGCACTTTCTTGTGAAATATTTATATTTATTTTCAAAAAAACAAAATAGCATCCTAAAATGTCTGTTATGAAAGGGATCCAAACTAAGGTAATGATTTCCACCTAGGAGAAAAACATTTAACTACTGACTTAAGGTATAAATATGGTGGCACAGTGAGAAAAATAGTTACAGTTGAAAACTGTAGTTTTGTCTTGTTGTATGAGCTCTTTAGTCAAACTATCCAGGACCCAGTTTCCAGATAATTCTTTAAAAGAACAGACTGGTAGATTTGGAAACAAGTTCTTTGACCTTTGGCTGGTAAGTGGTACATTGTATTTTGTCTGACCTTAAGTAATTTTCTGTACCAAGACAATTCTATGTATCTAATTACAGCATAAGTGTAAGAATTCTTACAGCTGTCCAGAAGGTTTTGCTATTGGATGATATCATAACCAGGGTGTTATTAAATCTCACAGCAGCTGGAGACTTGACTCCAGTCAAGCAAGAGTCCTACAGAGATATCGAGTAGTGATGGATTTCCTGTATATCTTTCAGTGAAAGAAACCTAAGATTTTTTAAGATGTCATAATGTCAGCAGAGTTTCTAAAATAAATCTACATCATCTGTTGAAACTATTTTTAAATTTGTATGAAGGTAAAAGTTGTTGATAACATTTATTTTGAAGTCTAAAAACTGTCACTTAGTAAATCAAAATCACAAAATTAATGCATGTATTTCTAATTAATGTTTCCAAACTTTGGTAGAAATAACATGGAAAATATAACATCAGCATATTTCTAAGATACAAAGTGCTTCTCCAACTTTATTTGAAAACCATTAATTTGGTTATGAATGTAAAATGTATCCTTTCAATAAAATAATAACATAACACGCAGAAATAGTTTTAATTTGCATTTAGAATTGCATTGTGGAGGTTAAGACCTTGAAGATTTTTCTGTGCATTTTATATTCAATAAGTCAAAGTATAGTCCAGCTGGACAAAGAAACATCATGCAAGTGGCCATCCACTCTGATTTTCATCTTTTTTTATCATCTCATGAAACTCGGTGGCTTTTTTAAAAGTAAGTGTCAACAGTTTTATTAATTTTTAAAAAATACAACCTTTTTAAAGAAATCAACAGTTACTACATATTAACATGCATGCTGCAGTGCTGTAGGAAGCCATAGCACCCAGCAAAAAAATACATCTCCAAAGTATTACTTTGGTGGAAAAGGGGATTTCTGATCCTGCCTAACTTCAGTTTTACACCTTAATATAGAGATTTAGATCTTCAGTTTTCCTTAAGATAGTGAAATACAGAGAGTGACTCCAGGAATTATAACAATGGTGTTTAAATTGGACATTAATCTGTGTGCACTGAGCTGCCCCTTTCTGTTTTTCACCAGTCACAGAGAACAGGGAAGCATTCACATTTGACTTGTGCAGCTAAATTCTTAAAGATATACATTCATGTTCAGTGTAAATTCTTGGCTTTACTTTCAGAATAATAATATTAATTTTTTTGCAGGAATTTTCACTTTTCTTATCCTACTCCCAGACTCCTATCCATAGATCTTTTCTCTATATCCACGGAGACAGAAGGAAACTTGGAGTAAAAATAGTTAGAGGACAGAAAAAAAAGCTAGGGAGGGATGGGAAAGCTGGTTTTGCCAAATTTAGACCCTATCAAAACCCCTTGGGTTCTGTATTGCAAAATAGACCTGGAAACTTCTGAGTACTGGTCTGGTCTGATGTTTGCTACTTTTTTTTCTTTTCTTTTTTTAAATATTGCTCTGGTAACTCTAGAAACAGAGAAAGGATTGCTTTCAGGTAAGAAACACAGCTTGCTAGAACAAGTCAACACTAAGAAAGAATACATGTTCAGAACTGGAAAAAGAAGGCAAGTAAAAATTGCTCAGCAAGCTCAGGAGTCCTAACTGGTCTTTTCTGTGCTGAGACAAATTTCAATCCTTAGAAGCCTTTTAACCAAGAAGTAGCCATTACTCTTCAGTCCAGCTGCGAACTCGGGATAGAAAATATACATGTTCAGGAATGGACACTACAAGCAGTTCTTATTCAAACACATAGCTTTATTTACTTCACAGAGGAAAGACTGATCAATGTTTTACAAGACTAAGCCTTTGTTCTTTTTTCTACATGTACTTTGGAGGAGCAATACGTACAATATTGTAAGTTATATTCTATCTTTGAAAAATACCATAGAATAGCAGATTATATTCTATATTTTCACGACTACCATCCTTTCTGATATTTTAAATTTGGAATAAAAGGATTTTAGGCAGAAAGAAGACTTTTGAAAACACTGGCTAGCCTGGATATCCTAGGTAAAACAATATATGTGTGGAACAAATTTTTCAGCTCACTCTGTAATCCAGGATAACATGTAGCCATAGTGCTCCAGGTGAATCCTGATCAGGAGTCATAAACAGCAACAGGTTCACCTTCCCTTCTGGGCTCCAGATGGAAAAGATCTTTCCACTATCCATCTGGAGTCCCTTTGTTGCCACACACCTCCCTTGAATCCAGAGTTTGGGTCTTTGCAAGCAGAGCAATTTATGCATGACTGCACAGTTGTAAAGATTTTCACCTAAATTTCCTGTAGAAATTTTGACATTACGTGCTTTCTGCTGGTGATCAATTTCTTTTAGCAAACTGTCTAAGTTGATCTCTTAGAAGTTATCCATCAAACAATTTACTGAAATCAGGTTAAGTTACAGAAATCCTGCTGAGATCTGTCGTTTCCTCTTTTCTGACATACACTAGGCTGGAATTTTACTGAACCAGTTCCAGCCTGTGCTGTACACCTAATTTTTCATGAGGTAGCAGATATCTTGCCATTATTATTCCGTGAAAAGCATTCGCCTACGACCTCACACAAAACTGCTCATCAGAATCCTGCTTCTGAGAGGAAACTGCACTAACCCTGCTTCTTCAAAAGAATTCCAGCAATTTAATAGAGAACATTTTAAGACTTAACTTTCACAAGTTTTACCATGGTAGAATGGACTCTGCCATGCCAAATAAGCGCAAGTGTTCCATATGTGACGGATGAGGACAGTTAGATATCTAAGCAGATGCATATGTGAATACATGTAGATAGAAAAAAGCCATTCTACTCCCACTCAGGAGGGACAGCATGCTAGCTGTGCCCCTCATTGTCGTCTTTCTGATGTTTACATCCTCTACTAGAACTAGCAAATGTCTGGTCCAGCTGGGATGTGCAAAAAGGAGCTACTCTGTTCCTCTCCAGGCATGGAGATTTGCCCTAAAAAAGTGACCCACAAAAGCTGATTTAAAAAACAGTAATAATCTTAGATTAATTTTAAAATCAGTGATCTTTGTGAAAAAGGTGTTATTTTCTGGAGTTGAAGGAACAATTTTGACTTCAGCTAGATTCACCAAGAGTTTGTATGGTTGGTCAGTGTTCCCTCATAAAAACTGGGAATGTGAAGTTTTCTCTTTTATTTCTCTGGTTCAGTGACCAGTACACTTGTTTTCACTGTGAAACTGAGATTGTCTTCAATTTTGCATGAGGGAATCTGAACCAGCAGCTCTAGGGTAAGAGCTCTAGCAATTAGACTGAAGATTATTTTTTCTCAAAATTGTGGATAAAAATAATTAACTCATACTGGAGCTGCAGGAATAAGCTAATGTGTTAATTTCATTTCAAAAGACCACAGTTTCTGCAGGCTTTCACCCATTTCATGAAAGAGTTAGAAGTTCTTGCTTATTAGGGAATTCAAGAAAGAAAAAAATCACAGTAGATGGTAAATTCAAGGACTTCTAAGGCTAGGGAGGATCATTACACCAAGACTCCTTTATCATGTCATCCTGTAGTATACCCAGTTCTTTCTCCTTGATTAAAGGCAATGTGAGGGAAGAATCCAGCCTAATTTTTTTTTTTTTTTTTAACATGAAAATATGAATGGTCCAGCATTTCCTTTGCTATTTTGTGAAAATAGACAATTTTCTCTCAGGGAAAGAAAGAAAGAAGAATTTTTCTGTCATTTCCATGTTAATGTTATTGTAATATAATCCACTGTATCTGACCATAAAAGTACCTTGACCACTCTTAACTCTCATTTCTTCACTAGAAGAATGATCAGTTCCGTTTCAAGTCTTTTTGCTAGTCTATCACACATTTCTATCTCTTCATACTAATATCTCTTCAATGGTTAAATATCATTGATTTGAAGCCAGCATTTACTCTGCAGAAACAAAAGGTAGAGTTCAGTTGTCCTATACCCTGGCTGTTTCAAGTGCATCCGTGAGCTGATATACATATAAATGATTTTGATAATTTCCACTATGCTTATCTAAATTTGTCAAACTATTTGAGCAGATGTGCTTAATTACCATCTTTGAATTTCCTTCTTTTTAGGCTTCTCTATCTATAAATGTAACTCTATATCCACGTCCTTAATGTATAACATTATATAAAATGTTATATTTAACAATATACATAACATTTCTGAACATGTCCACCACTAAATGTGATGCTCTTGAACACTGGGCACCTGCCAAATCTTGTCAGCTCACAAACTCATACTTACTGGGCTGACTGAGGATGCATTTTCATAATCAGCAACACAAAATGATCCCCTCCTCCGCTAGCTCAGCAATCAGAGTAATCGCTCTTGAGATAGGCAGCAGAATCCAAATGTTTATTTCTGGCTAAAGTCTGGAAGTTCTGACCATGAGGCAATACTGCTTTTGCTGATGAAATGCTCTCAGGCTTTCCCTGGGATGTAATAATTTTGCATAGGCTACGTGGTGATATATTCTGTTCACCCCTCCTGTTACTTGGGATCCCTGACCAATTTGTAGGTCACGTCCTCCAACAACAAAAGGACATTTCTTTCTTTAGCCATCAGGGGTGGTATTTTGTCTTGTAGTAGCAACTATGAATTTGATTTCGTATTTCCTTCATTCTAGCACAAAATAGCTTGCTGATTGTGTTTTACTCTCTACGTCTTAAGTCCTCCTTGCTATAGCATTCAGCAACTGACAGTATTTCCAAACTAATACCTTTAATTGCCTTGTAAGGCAACAAGGCCTCCAGCTTCAGGGGGGAACCTGAGGCAGGAGTCGTCAAGGTGAGATTCATTTGTTCTTACAAAGGAAGTTTGCAGTAGCGAAAAGAACTGATGTCTGGATTGAATAGGATATGACTTTACTCTAAAATAGCTGCCCAAAACTTTCTGGGTCGCATTCAGCTTTTCCCAAAGTCTGTCAGTGATTCAGATCACAACAGGAATATTGAAAACCCAAATGTTACTGCACAAAATACAGGATGCAAGCAAAGCCTTATATGGGTACTTTGGACTGTATTTGTGTGAAAAACAATCGCCTTTTTCACTTCTGTTTCACTGAACTCCTACAACAGCTTTGTATTGACACAAGGTCCTTGATTGCACTGTGACTTTTTCTGGCACACCACAGATTCCATCCTTTTTCCTTGTGAAGTTAAAAAGCAAAGACTGTGTTTTGTGTAGATCTATTATGTCAGTTGTTATGTTTTGCTTTTTAACTTGGAGAAATATGTTACTCTCAAGAGTGGCAATAAGATGGGTAAGGTTTTATTTAAGTTGCAAAAGGGCTGATTCACCCTGCTTGTTCTTTGCTAGTTAAATTGCATCCTATATACTATACTCGATGAACCTGATAAAACCAGATCACTTATCTCTACATAGTGAACACTAAAATAATTTTTTTTCTGATCTGTCCACTGGCTTTTCCCCGTATTTGGAACAATTTAAACATTAACTATTGATTTGCAAGCATTGGACTTCTATGCAATAATTACTGCCTTTTTTCCCAATAGGAAATTAGAAAAAAGTAACCTTCTTGTATAGTTCCAGTTAGTTTTGAACTTTTCCTCTAAGACTTTTGGCTATAGGAGCTTTTTGATACACAGCAGTAACACTTAATGAATCCTATAATTCCTGACACACAACTGGATAACCATTGACTGCCCCTCAACTCAGCATCATGATTTACATTTTCTGGTTCACTCCTGCTAATTACCACTAATGTACTAATGAGAGGTTTCTTAGCCTGAAACAGAGTCTGTAATAAAGCACTGACCTATTTCAGTGGTTTGACTCCATATTATGACTACAAACGTAATCTTTGTGTTATCACCAAGTAGCTCACCAAGTTAACTGGAGTTGGGGTAATTAATGGGATGGGTGGAATAATGGATCAATATCAACATCTAAGCACAGTGATGCAAAGGTGCTGCATAAACTGTGAAAGAGGCATTGGAAAGAGATCTGTAGGACTTTTTTGTTTTTAATGGAAACAAAATCTGTCCCTAGAACAGGCTTTGTACAAACACCCACAAAGGGGCAGTCCCTACGTAACATAGCTTACCTTCTACTTAAGGACATAAAGCCTATTGCTTCAGTCTTTGGGGACAATCTTAAAATAAAATGTTTTGATAATCAAGATTTATGATGGGAGGAGTGCATTTCATTGTACATGTGTTGCAACTTTGAAGCTCAATGCTCTGTGAAAGCGACAGTGTTCGGTTAGATGTAGTTTTACAGAAATACTTTTCAGTTAGTTTAGAAAACAAACATTAAAATAAGATTGGAAATACAAACTGTATCAGTCCTGGGGAAAAAAAAAACCTGTAAAATGGAAATAAAAGCATATCTGGATAAGTTTTGTGTTTAAATGCATGACCAATCTTTTCCATAGTATGCAGTATTTTTTAAAGTATCGTGTCCATCCTCACCAAAAACAATTGGAACCTTAAATAAATCCAACTTTTCTGAATTTATTTTTTTTTTAAAATTAGCAGTTTTGAAGGAAGTTTTAATTCATGTAATCATATAGGAAACATAAGCTCATATTTTCCCTCTCCATTTCAGCAACCAGATTGTTCCTAAATTGCCGATCACCATCCATTAAAAGAGAAATGAGCAGCAACTGCAGCTCTCCAATCATGGTTAAAATAAAACATCGCAAATCCAGCTTTCTTTTACAGACTCCCTTAAGTTTTATCCAATCATTTAAAACAACCAGTAAATCAGAAAAAAAATTAATTTAATTTAGCAGGCCACAAAAACTTCCCTGGAGCTTCCTGTAAAAATTACGTACATCTGTTACATTAAAAATATCCATAGTAGCAATTCACGGTAAGTTTGTGATAAGGCACAGCTTCAGAAGTTTATTGGGATGTTGATTTATTCACCAACACTGGAATTTAAACTTCTGTGTCCATTACATAGTTGGTATTTGGGGAGAATTTTTCCAGCTTTCGAGGGAAATTCTGTAGAGGGCAAAGAGATCATATATATATGAGATACCTAGTGTCATACAGTCTGTAAACATTCTATGCTAGAGAATAGCAAAGTTTGGTATGTTATAATTTTAAATTAATAGATAGAATACTAATAGCAGAAGTAATCTGACACTATTTGTTAAAGATCAAAATGAAGGTAATGGTTGCAAATAGATACTAAATTTTGAATGCTTGTCCTTTTAGTTACTGAGTCTTTCCCATTTTTGACTGGTTATCCAATGCTGACAAAAGCTTGGAATGGAGAATGAAGTCTCAAGGAAGCTTTTGGTACATTTATTCTATACTTTGGCTACATAGGTCCACACTTCGGGGGAATTGACTTAATGTTTTTGCTTTCACTATAGTGCATCCTCTGACTCTCCTTGGACATCCCTTGAAAATCAGTTGTCAGAAGGTGGCAGTTGCCTCCAGGGAGCCTGATGTCTCTCCCACCTGGAACACAACAGTGAAACACTCAAAAATTACAGCCAGCTGACTGTTAAGATGTGGTGATAATTGCTGCCTGTCAGAAGAAATGGGAGCCTGCTTGGTTGGGTAAGTTATCTTTCACACTTTGGTTGAAATATATTTGTTAGATGTCAGTCTTCTCTACTGGAGCAATGATTGCATAGGTCCTTCCCAAACCAAATTCAGTCTCAGCAAAAAGATAGCAAATAAAAACAGCGTCCAAATCCAAACACAGTGGGCCATAAGGTTCGTTAGAATATAAGATCAAGGTAAGGCACAGGATAAATATTTAATGTGAACACACTCTCTGTTGCCACATACACAACACATACATATATACTACTATATTCACATATATTGCTGTATTATATGCACCTCTTCATGGGTGTGTCCAATTATTTTATTAGTTCAGATGAATAGTGAAGTTTTAAAGAAAATGGTTGAAAATTATCTAAACTGGTTAATTTCAGTGACTTGTCCTATCAGTGAGAGCAACCTGGATTCTTTGGAGATAAAAGTAAATGAGAAAGTATGCTTCAAAATCACACTAATCACACCTGAGGGGGATTTAGTTCACCAATTCAGATTACAACTGGCTTGAAATAAATCCTCATGAACTCCATGGTAAGGCCACATCATGGGCGAAAATTATCAGTCAGTTACTAAGTTAGATATGCTTTTTTGAACTAGAATCATAGAAATGTTTGGGTTGGAAGGGACCTTTAAAAGCCATATTTTCCAAGCCCCCTGCAATGAGCGATGTCTGCAACTAGATCAGGTTGCTAAGAGCCCCATCCAACTTGACTTTGAATGTTACTGAGAATGGAGCATCTCTACTTCTCTGAACTACTTGTTCCAGTGTTTCACCATCTTAATAATCAAAAAGATTTCTTCCTTTATCCTTAATCTACTTTCTTTTAGTTGTAAACCATTACCCCTTTTCCTATCACTATCACCCTGCTAAAAAGTCAGTCCCCATCTTTAGTTACTGGGAGACTGCTATAAAGTCTCCAAGGAATCTTCTCTTCTCCAGGCTGAATAGCCCCAACTCTCTCAGTATTCCCTCATAGGAGAACTACTCTCCCACTCTAATTATCTTCATGGCCCTTCTCCAGATCTGCTCCAACAGGTTCTTGTGCTGAGGACTCCAGAGCTGGATGCAGCACTTCCAGGACTCACCAGAGTGAATTAGAAGAGAGGAATATCACCTTCCTCAACCTCCTGGCTGTGCTTCTTGTGGTGCAGTCCAGTATACAGGTGGTTTTCTGGGCCGCAAATGCACATTGCCAGCTCAAGTTCTGGTTCTCATCCACAAGTACCCACAAGTCCTTCTCCACAGGGCTGCTCTCAATCCCTTCATCCTCCAGCCTGTATTCATACTGGAGGTTGCCCTGACCATATTCAAGGACTTGCACTTGGACTTGTTGAACCTCAGGTACATGTATGCCAACTTCTTGATCTTTTCCAGGTCCCTCTGAATGGCATTGCATCCTTCATGTGTGTCAGCCACACCACTGAGCTTTGTGTCTGCAAGCTTGATGAGGGTGCACTCAATCCCACTGTCTGTGTCACTGATGAAGATATTAAACAGTACTAGTCCCAGTACAACTCCACAAGGGACCCCACTCATCACTTGTGTCCATCTGGACATTGAGCCGCTAACCACCACACTTTGGATGTGATCAGAATAAATATTGGTCTCTGTATGTACTGTCTGTCAAAAACTGAAAGCACATTCCTCTTCTAATCAGTCTTCATCAACAATAATATAAAACCAAACTGCTGATGATCCAATTACTCCAGTTTATACTTCAGTTCTGCTGAGCCTGTCATTATCAGCTCATTACAGAAACTTTCATGTCAAATTCCTGCTAGATCTGGAAAGGGAAATCACATCAGCAAATACTGCTTACGCAAGTGAGAGTTGCAGAGTAACCCAGGGAGGAGATTCAGCAGTTGTACCTCTCAGTGTTCATAACACCAATAACTAGCTATATAAAATTACATTATTTTGACACACTGCATTTTACTGATACATTATTTCACAGTAGGTTCACATGCCCCTCCACTCCATATGTTTCAACTCCATATGTTTCAGTCAGGCCATATGGTGTTGAAGCAAGTATATTACTGTATATTACTGGGAGGTTGACAAGCACTTCTGGATTCAAGGGGGTGTATCTTCAAGATAACAGAAGAGAGTATTTTCATTCAAATTTATAGCACATTTAAGGCAAAAACCTGACTGTTAAGAGGGACAGTCTTTAGATAGCAATCACACCAGCAACAAGATCTCTAAGTCTTCTGTAATTTTAAACTCTTCAGAAAACCACACACTTTAATTTAATCAACTTTATTAAAAAAATAAATAAATAAATTTTTTTTGTTTGTCTGTTTACTTACATTGGCTGACTAGATGTACTGAGACAGCAACACAGCCATTGCAGGTAAAACAGAGAAGAGATTATGGAGAGAGTGCAGCTGTCGGTTGTTTCTGTCTGAAGCTACCAAGTTCTTCCTGAAAACTTGTGTGTCTTTCAGGATCACTCTGTCATCCAGGAAACACTATCTGTGCCATTTTGTGCACAAGCACAGGATTAGAAAAGGCAAAATAAGATCAGCAATAGGGAACCTTCCTATATATTTGAGCCCATTTTAAGAGGTTATTGGTTTTGGAAGGAAAAATAATCATACGATTTTGGGCAAATTTTTTTTTGTGTGTTAAAAAGTGAGTGGATGAGGGAGGGGAGAAAACTTGGACTCTACCTGTCTGAACCACAGGAGAGGCCAGAGAAAGGGGATAGAAAGGTCAGAGGGACCTTGGGGACCTTGAACCCATTACTCTGACTTCTAATTTGTGTGCATCTTGTGGGGTACATCAAGAGGATGAGGTTGGCATTTGTTTGTTTTTATTGTTAGAGTTGCGTTGTGGCCTCCACCAAAATTAAGAAGTATAATCTCCATGGGGCAAAACGAAAGCCAGGAAACCTCCTGCCAAAAAACAGATAGGAAGAAATGGTTTCTGGGCCTTCCTCTTTGGGACATTTGCCATGTAAAACATTTTAGGATTTCTCCACCATTTACATAAACATGTCTCTCTTGTTTTCTTATTCATATTAGGCTGGGAGTGTGGTTTTTTTCTATTATTTTGTGTTTCTCTACTGGTTAGGAAAATAAATTGTCAATGCTTTACATACCTTGGTTGTCCAGCTTTAGGATTTGTCTTTTAAGAGAGTATGGTAATAATCTTAGCATTTTCTCACCAGTATTGTATTGCACAAGTGCAGCCAAATTTTATGGTTGCAGAAAACATTAACAGGCCAGGCCAAGAGGCACTTTTGATTTTGATTTAATATGAAATTTTATATTGCATCCCCAGTTCTTTGTATCATTACTGTAATTATTTGGCATGTTTTATTTTTCACACCAACTGCAGCAATGCACTCTTCCTGGTCCCCAGCTCAGATCTAGGGAGGCCAGTCAGTCAAAAACATGTTTGTGCACAATGTAGTACTATTAACTGCATTTCATAAATCTTAGCTGTGCAGACTTCCAGTCTAAACTCCTCCTTTTTTCTTGCTGGTATTTTCCTTTTTTTTTTATTATCATTTTTTTACTTGTTCACAAAGTATTTCCTTTTTAAAACTTGGCCAATTATTTATAGAAGAATACAGAGGGCACAACATTTAACATATCAAACAAGGACATATTCCCTGCTTAGAGCAACTTTGAATGTCAGGGCTCAGTCACGCTGTGTAGGCACAACTGAGATTATCATGCTTTGACAAGATAAAATTGCTCTGGAGCTTCAAGGCACAGAAGAGGACTACACCCTACTCTGCCTTTCTCTTGGAAATTCCAGACTATTGCTTCACTGCAGCTGACCTGTTCTTGCAAGATAGGGAAACCAGATTATTCTTCCTCTCTTCCTATCCCACACAAATCCTTCACTAATCCTTTTGGAACAATTTTCCCCTATGATAGAAAACACAAGGTGAAATTTCTAAATTGGCAGCCAAACAGTGTGGGTACCTGTAAGAAGCATTCACCACCCAACACAGACACATGTGAAAGCCACAGCTCTTCTCCCTGTCCCCCTCCTAGAAAAGCACAGGGGGTTAAAATTTCAGGAAAACCAATTAAACCACCATAAGCAACACCATCTACCACCCTTTAGAGCGGTATAATGGGGGATACTTCCTAATTTACCTTTCAGGGCATTCAGAAGAGTGAGTTACAAAGAGACTGATCATTGACATAATAATAAAATTAGAGAAAAAGCAAAGCTAGAATTGAGAAAGGAAGAGGTTGACAGTGAGGTAGAGGTAGATGAAAGAAGTAGAGGGTGAGGTCTAACCTCAAGTTACTCTATGTGATACATGTAAAGCTCTGGCTTGGAAATAAGCTTGAATTCTCACATAGTGAATAGAAACGTCATGGTAAGAAGAGACTGGGGAGAGGGTTCCAGGCATACCGGTAATGAGTCTTTAACAATGAGACCCTTGCGAGTTTGGCCTCAGCAAGGACTAATCTGGGGAGATATCTGAGCAAAAGATATCAAATACATATATAGGTATGTAGAAGAGAATTTAGTTTCTAAAGAAGAGGTACCAACTTCTTTCTGCACTACAACATGATGCAAATACCATCTTCTATCTATAGAAGATATGTTCAGTCAATGCTCAACATGCAACTAAGAGAATCTAATTTATTATTATTGCTATTTCTATTACAGTTATTCCACTGGGAATAAAAATAGCCCAGCAATTTAAAGGTTGATTTTTTTTTCTGCCTTTCTCTTGCTGAAGCTGAATGTAAGTCATAGCTCCCGAGAAACCATCTGGGATTTCAGACATAGAGACTTGACAGTCCCTCTGCATGAGAAAGTGGAGTTCTGGTACAAATAATGTCTTGTCTCCATTTCACAATTGGATAACTTTATCATTATGCATGAATTCTGAGCATTAATTTTTTATTTGTTTGTTATGATACCAAGTATCTCACATGAGGCACAGGACTATTTTACAAAACATTGGAGAGCAGTGAAAAATTTAGAGATTTTAAAGCCATGAGAATAAATTATTATTTTTCCTTTGGAGGGTAAATTGCTAAATAAAAACAGAACACCTGTCTTAGATCAAGACAGATTCTAATTTTAGTAAGTTATCTTGTAAAAAAAAGATATTTCCCTTCATGGGCTGGGAGGGGAGGAGTGAGAAGTTGTAGAAGAGTAGAAATTTGAACTTTTTTTATAATTTTTGAAAGATGTTATGGGTTTTTTTAATTCACCCTGGATTTTCAAAGAAAACCCTAGTTTTGTCAAAATATCTTTTTTGGCTCCTTATGTCCCCCAAAAGCATAGATAATTTTATCCTGTACATCCTAAATAATCTGGTCAATGTGTATTTCTTAAAATGTTGGTGTAATTGAACATATCACATCAGAGAACTCCTCTCCACAGACTACTAGCTTTGCAAATGATTCTGAAAGTAAAGTTTTAAACAAAAATGATCCCACAGGTTTTTTTTCTCCAATGGGAATTTCCTCAGTCATTAAGCAACATGAATAAATATTAAACATTAGAATAAAAAATATTGGCATCCAGGCAATTGGCATCACAAACATTAAAAAGGGATTAGTTGAGCACTGAATCGATGGCTCTGTTGGTATAGCTCAAGAAATTTATAACTTTTTTCAAAATAATTGGTGTAAGTTTTGTAGAACAGCACAGTTTTTTATATGGGGCTAGTAAAGTTTGCTGTTGACTGTATCCATGCCTAGAGAAATTGGTCAGTGATGGCATCTAATCTGTGTTTCAGCCAAGGCTAGAACTCTTAGAGAGTGGGTTTTTATCTTTTGTACACTGAAACTCACATTTTCATGCTACCCTACTCAGAAAGCATAGACACCTACCATAACTCGTTGCATTTGATACAACCCAAGCACACAGAATGAAAGACTACAGTTCCATTAGGGCTTCACTGACAATAGCTGTGCAAGTCTCAGGCTGCAAGAAGGGAATGAAGGCCACCTTTGTGATATTATCAAGAGAAGCAATACAAACTTCATTCTTTTGTTGCTTGAGAATAAACAACTTTAAACATAGTTAAGCAGGTGGTGCCAAGCTTACTAATGTAATTTCCTCAATTTGTTATTTCTGATATACTAAGCACCTGAAAAAATACTTCTTGTTCTTTACCAGCATTCTCTCTCTCTTTACATGTGTATATACACAAATCACACATGGAGAAACAAAATAATTGGCTTTTTTCCATAGGGGTCCTTTTTTTATTTTTTTTTTTTTTTTACCAGTGCATGAAGCAATGCATTCTATGATTCACTTGTTTTGGCAAATGTCCATAGTCAATAATTCCCTATAAGATTTATCTGTGAAAATGCCCATTTGTATTAGTACCAGAGGAATGACAGTTTGAGCAGTTCTGCCATCACTAACTGTGGCTTTATCTCAGTAGGAAGGATGTAGTCTCTGAAGTAGGCTTCAAAATACGGAGGACTGCATTGCTTCAAGTCAATACCACTAAATACAAACCATTTGTTTTGTTGTTATCAGTGTAAGTTCCAGGTAGCAGCATTGTGCAGTGCTTTCATTTTCAAAGCGGTCTAAGATACAATCATTACAACAGACAAGTCCTGGAGAGACAAATACATCCCTGATAATACAGCAGGGGTGAAAATGAAATGTCAGTTTGTACTGACAAAGAACAAAACCAGAATATTTCACTCAAAGTTCCTGCCGGAGCAGTCAGAATACAAAACAAATAAAATGATCTCCAAATTCTGAACCAAAATTGAATTTTGGCAATGAGAAGATGTAATCAAACCTTTCTGCTAGCTCCTTCCTGCTATCTGCTAATTCCCCCTGACCCAGATACACACTCACCATTCAGATAATCTGGACCTCTTAATTAAAACTACTCTGGTGGAGCCTGGCGTTGTCAGGTGCCCCTGAGCCATCAGCTTGGTCTTGCACGGGAGGACTGAGAGGGTAGGCATCTCTGACAGCTTCTTTATATTTATTTGATTCTTTATTTATACACTTTTCTGTCATAGTAAGAAAAAAATCCCACTATAATAGTGAGTTCAAAGTAAGTACCTGGCTTTTTCATAAGGCAAGGAGAAAAGAGAATACACTGAAATATATACAACTGTATAAACATTTGAAATTTTAGCTCTTATGAAATTTACAGTATTCAGCTGTAGATTCTTCATTGTATCTTCATCTTCATTTTCTCAAACTAATCTTGAGCTGGCACATTTTCAGAGGAAGCTCTTGAGGAAGATAAGGAGGAGATGGCAAAACCCAGAGAGCTTTTTTGTATGTTTTGGTGGGCTATTTTCTCATCATTCTTAAGCTATACATAACCAGAACTTCTGATTCACCATAATATGCTTTGAGTGTGGCTGTAAATGAAGATAAGAGAACATCATAGGAAAAATTGTCAATGGAAAGAGGAATTTATACAGCAGAGATGTAGGAAGGGACATTGCTGGAGGAAGAGACATGAAGACAAGGGAAATAAGTGACTACCTAACAAATAAGTAGATTTGGAAAAATGTGTAAGTCAATACACAGTGAAGTTACAGGGAAATCAAGGAGTGCTTTGAACAAAACAGTCTCTTTTCATTTGGCCTGAAAGTTTTCCTGTTAGAGCCAGGTTAGTGAATACACTTTATCTTGGGAATCCATTAAGTGAAAGAGTAGAGAGCTTTCTGCCTGCCAAAGGAAGCCTAAACTATATACACTTGACAAGAGGGAGTAAGAAAATCTTATGGAACAAGGCATTTTTCAGGGATTTAAATGACTCTGTACGTGATTCTATGATTTACAGTTCTGCCACTGATCTATTGCATGACCTTAGGCAAGTCACTTCACCTTTATGCCTCAGTTAACCTGTTATACTGACATAATAACACTGAGCCTTACTGGGCTTCAAGATGATGAAACATTTCTTTGCTAGAGCTAAATCCCCTCTGTGATGTGAAAAAAAATCCTCACCAGTGATTAATCCATTCCATTGTTCAAACTGAGCAAATGTACTTACTGGTCTGAAAACAAAATAATTTCAAACTTTAATGGTCTGTTTTTGTTTTTTTTTTTAATGTGTAATCTGAACTAATAACCGATATGGAAAGGTTTGATTAAAAAGAATCATGAGGGTTTCCTAATATTAGCCAAGGAGTGGATGCGTGGGGATCTCTGTGGTAGGGAACATGCATATAACAATTCAGAGTCCCTTTGCATTCCCTCCAGCATGCCTCTGGCTGTAGGAGCCAGAATCTAGCCCTAAATTAATAATTAGCACTTTCAGTTTTAAGCTCTCCAGGAAATGTCATGAGGACAGACAGAAGTAGTAGAAAATGTTAGTGGGCAGTGTAGAAAGATAAGTGCCAAGAGATTTATACCCTGCATTCTCGACAAGCCAGAACAGAATATCAGGATTTAAATAATCCACTGCCAAGACCTTTCACATCATTTGACTGTGGTGGAAGGAGAAACTCTACAGGGATGGCCTGTGTGTGTCTTCATAGTTAATAAGAAAGAGGTACCCACATCAGCATGCATGTGAGTACAGAATGGGCTAAAACCTCTGCATTTGCAAGTGGCTAAAGTCACATATATCAGGTTATGCTTCCCCTTAGCTGTGCATGCATTTTGAATTTAGCAGAAGAAAGCAGGGCCCCAAAACTTTCTGATTAACAACAAGAAAATAGATTAGACTCAGCAGTAGAGATTTCACAAATGCTATTTTAAAGGCTACTTGTAAAAGTCTTGTCTTCCAATACAATATGGTGAGACATTTTTGTTTTGAGATAATACTACCAATGTTCACTACGAGGCATTATGTACACATATTTGATGAAGGCCCAAACAAGCATAAAATTTTATAAACAAATTAGTCCCAAGCACGACATTCTTTGAGCAATTACCTAAATATTAACACTTCCTCCTACAGGTATATAATAAATTAGATGTAAAAAACACCATCCACAAATGAAAAAAAAATGTTTGGAATAACATACTTTCTAAGTATCCTGTAAATTATCCTAAAAAAGTAGGCACTAATTTTTTCAGAGTTGGCATTTCATTTCTATGTGTTGTAACACGCCACTGACTCAGCTGAAGAATATTTGATTTGTTATTAACAGATCTATTAAACTAAAAAAGCACATTTCATAATTTATGTGTCAAAACCTCTATTAAAATGCAACATCTGTTTTACTACCTTGATTTCTCAAGTTCTATAAGGGATGAGAAATTTCTTGAGTTGAGTTTGTTACCTAAGTTTTTTTTTGAACATTGCATCAGAATAGGAAATAGTTGACACAGAAATTGGAAAACTGTATATGAAAATCTGGAATAGAATACAAAATTTATTCCACCCATGCCTGAAAACACCTGAGGGACCAGAATGTCATAGAACTGTGTGTGTTTGTATCTATCTGAGTATGTATAAATAAATTTAAAATATACAATGTATATACATGTAAAAATATATGTGTACTGTGTATATGGTGTGCATACACATTTTTCATATATGTATAAAAGAAAATAACTGCTGATGATACCACATTTTCAAATACAGTGTTTGCTTGAATTAAAAAAAGGCCCTTGTGTTCTACAGAAACAAAATTGAGGCTTTTCATAAAATCTAACTACTTCATGTATCAAAGAGCTCATCACAGGGTGTTGTAGTTGTATTAGAGGAGCTTGTCTGAAAAGGGTCAGAGATTTAGGTGGGTTTTAGTTGTTTAAACACCCTTCTGGCTTAGCAGAGGTTTGCAGGCAGTTTTAGAGATATGTTAACCACCACAGCAGCACTCCTACACAACACAGATGTGCTCACAGGGTGGGATGCAAGTCCTGATGTGGTTCAGCCCTGAGCTAGACCAAATTAAGCAAATCAGACCTGCCTTCTTGGCTGCAGGGTATACCAGCTTCTGGGCTTTGGGATAACCCAAATTTCTATGCACACACATGCAGTATGTGTGTGTAAAATGAGCAGATAATCTGTGTAACTCTGGGTGCCAGGTGTCTGGGGCATGGTACTGTGGAGTACTGTCATCCCTGAGGTTACGCCTGCCTAGTCAGGAAAACTGCCAAAGGTGTGCTGAAGACTATGTTAATTTTGAATCCTTCTGCGGCTGCAGCATGAAGAAGGGGTGAAAGCTATCTCAGGATATTAAGATTTACCTCTATATGTGATCCTCAGTAGAAATACAAGCATCTTTAGTGACTTGCTGGCAGCAACAGAGGCACCTTAAGAGTTTGACAGCAGCTGAGCTGTAGTTTTGAGAATTACAGTGGTGCCAAAACGGGGATTTAGCTATTGGTCCTCATTTAGATACTAAAATAACTTTAGTTAGTTGGAAAATTTGAAACTGCTCCTCAGAAAAAAATCTGGCTTTAATTGTGGCTGCTGAGCAGTTTCAAAAATCTGGTCCTGTAAAATACACTGTAAATGTAAGCAAATACTGATCCCTTGCTGAGTTCTCAGATCTTTTGCAAACAATCTGAGCTTTCATAAAAATACACAATTTTTCACTTATTCTATATTTTCTCTCATATTAGGTCACTAGCCAAAAACCCTCTTCCCAGCAGTCAGTTTAATATGCAAAAGGAAACAGTCTTATTAGTTTAGTTTATTTATGATGACAAAAGGAAAAGCATGAAAACCCCAAGATATAAGTGGCAATTTATTCCTGATAAGTAGTAAATCAGCAGGATTTCACTGCCCACATGGGAACCTGCAGTTAAATAATTAATGATAAATAATGAGCCTCATAAATGTTCACAGTGTTTTTGAGCAACTATTTACATATGAGCTCATTCTACAAACTCTCTTGCTGGTATAATCATGATAACCTGGTGTCCTTACTGCATTACGGAAACATAAGATGATAACACCAACCATCTCTGTGGTTAACTTTATATTATTCATTGCCAGGTTAAACTAATCATTCACTGCCTCCAAGACAGTGCTGGGTTAATACATCAAACTGATGCGTCTTTTGTCATGATATACTTAACTCACACTGTATCATCATGCATTCCACTGATGTGGCCTTCGTCTGGAAAAAAAAATGTTCAGAATCTTTAAAAGAAACGAGCAAAGGGAGAAGATTGTAAACCTTTAAGTTCTGGGTCAGAAACCAGTGAAAAATACTAGTACTAAAATAAAAAAAGAGATATAAAAAATGCAATAACAAAATACTTTAGGAAACATCAAAGGGTCTGAACACCTGTAAAATAGTATGCATCTTTTTTCATCATCACCGTTTAACACTGGCCATCAGAAAAGCCCCAAATAAGCTCTAATACTGTAATCTTCACATTACTGAATCTGGGAAACCTCGAAGCTCTTGACAAAATAAATCACCTGATAATATCCTCAGTCCTTATTGACTCATATGCTGATAAAGCAGCCAGGATTGTGCCAATGCTCATTTTTGGGTGTTTTTTCCTTTCCCTAGGTCATAATCTTTTTTCTCCTGTATTGTCTAGCTATTACGCCATGAATTTAATGGAAAGCAAGATCAGGAATTTCAGTAGTTCAAATCTGTTGTGCTGCTCGTTTTTTGTTTTGCTTCAGAAGCATCCAGCACAACTGCCCAATCACCCAACCTACTGGGGCTGAGGATAATCACAGTTGTCTCTGATTTTGATCTTCTCACATCCCCAACACGTGGTCATTCTATGTGTACAAATTATTAAATTCAGCTCTGAATTGGAGTTCAGAGCCTTATGAAAATCCACCCTTCTAGATGGACTGCACATGCTCAATAATACTTTTGGAAAGTTTTTGAAATAGTCCCTGGCCATTAAAAATCAGGCTTTAGGGTGGCTGTGTAGGAGGTATTGCTGTTGGGTGTCTGGTATGGTGCACTGCCTACACACATGTAAATTCAAGGTAGCAAACCACATGGCCATTCAGTTATTCTCTTGAAATTGATAAAACACAAATGAGAGGTGAGAAGAGAACTTGGTACAACTTTTCTTTTTTCAGTTTGAGAAGAAATGGAGTATGCGGGTACAGAGAAATTAGAGAATGGTGATTTTTAAAAAATAGCACATACCAATTCACAAAGTCATATTTTATAACAGGAAATAGAAAGGTTGAATAGAATGCATTGAGAAAGTTTATTTGGGGTTTCTTACTTAAAAAAAAAAAAAAAAAAAAAAAGCTAAAATTAAAATACCAACAGCCCGGACCATATCTGATGAGGCTCTGCCTGAGCAGGGGAGAGTGGCTGTGTGAGGAGAAGAGCCAAAGCCACAGTCTCCTTCCAGGAGGGTGAGCTGGGGACACAGCTGGAGCAGGGCATGGGGGCAGCCCTGACACTTGCCTGGCCCCTGGCCTGAAAGGACTCAAGGTATTCCACAGCAGCAGGAACTGCCTCCTGGGGGACACACAGGGCAGGGGTAGCAAGGCCTCCCATCCCAGCCTGTGCAGGGACAGCCTCAGTGCTTGGACAGGAGATAGGGGAAGCAGTCCCCACAGTCTGCATCAAGCATCACCCCCTAACAACAAGTTAGGTTTAAATATGTGGAGTTGAAAGGCAACAAGCTGGGCCCCTGCGGTCTGTTCCCAGCCCTTGCTGGCCTTCTGTTGGCAGAGAAGGCAGAAAATACTGGAGCACCAACCTTCTGCCATGTAATCACACCTCCAACCTCCTGCTCCTCAGGCACCCCTGCTCTTCTGCCTCCCTGATCCTCAGGCACCCCTGCTCTTCTGCCTCCCTGATCCTCAGGCACTCATGCTCCTCTGCTTCCCTGATCCTTGGCCTCCCAGATGCCCGCAGGTCCTCCAGCCCTGCCAGGGGTCACAGCTTCTTCTCCATAAACAGTCCCCTGGGACTGTTCCACTGCTCACTCGCCCTATCCAGTATCCTCTCTCCGGGTTTCAGAAAGAGATTTAGTGCTGTAATTGCCTATATCTGTAGGCTTTCCTGCTCACAATTTCCTTCCCAGCTAGCAAAATTGTCATTACTGCAGTCTCTCTGAGCAGAGAGAAAACACAACATCTTTTCTTCCTCTCTATTCCTGGGAATGGTAAACATACTTCGAAACCTCACTGCATTGTTAGAAGGGCATAGGCACCCTGGGCATGTGTTTTTGCTATGGAAAGAGATATTAAATGTTAAACTGTTTTGCTTCTTGAGGTTTGCTTGTTTTAATAGCAGCCCTTTTTTATTTTTTTTTTAGGTCTCATTGAATTTCATCCACCTGGGAAATAAGGACTTGAACTCAAAATGAACTCAAAACAAGGACTCTCCTTCCATGTATTTATGACTCCATAAGTGTGTCGAGTTTTTTTGAGTATTATAGTTTGTACAAATTCTGTAGGCAATTCTGTGTAGCTTAAAAAAATGGGGGGGGGAAAAAAGGTTTATTTTTATACTGTTACTCCAAAAAGCCCAGTTTTCCCATCTTAGCTGGCATGTACTGACTTGCCTTAGAGAAAAAGAAAAATTAAGACAGGTATTCAAAATAAACTACATTACAAATAAGCTATGTACTGTCACCTCACAACATTTGTTTCTTGACACTGGTGATTTTTCAAGAGAAATAATTTCTTCCTCTGGGACAGACTTATTTTTTTAAAAGATTACTGAATTCAGATTGCACACCCTATCTTTGTAAAACCACACTTGGTGTCTACAGTCTTTTGTTCAGAGGAGTTGCTTAAAAAGTCAGTGCATCATAAGGTGACTTTTCATATTGCTGACGTTGAAATATAATATAAATTCATAGTATTGATTAATGACAGGCAAGCAATTAGAGGAGAGGTAAATATATGTGTAAATATGTATGTATATATATATATATGTATATATATATATATATATGTGTATATATATATGTATATTTTCCCATGCACACATAATATACATATATATCTATGAATATACAGTTGCACATATATACCTATCTAAGAGAATATATATATATTATAAATAAGTCTGCATTTGATTATTTATCTCAGAATTATTCAGAGTTAGGATTTTGTACTTTTAAACAGATAAACCAATGTGGAAAACAGGTGGTTTTGAAAGGAGAAGGGTCAAGTCAAAGAGCTTTGAACACAGAATCAGTGTGGAAAAGTTGTTGATACTCATCTGAGTGAGGTAACCTGCAAGGAAGACTGGCACTGTCCCTAGTTTTGCTGAAGTATAAAATGAAAATTGTTTTTCTCAAACCCCATTTTGTGCTGGACTAGGAGCAAACAATGTTTAGTTGCTGAATGAAACATGAAGGTCAGTAACTCCCATCTGAGAGGTGGTAGCTTCATAAGACACAATGGCCTGATTGCTCAGTCAATAGCCAACTCCATGGCAAATTTGTTCCACAGAAACAAGAGAGTGCTACCCCATTTCAGACCATAATGAGACACACAGCGTCCTTTGGGAGAAATTGTAGGAGATATTTCAATAAAATAATTGTCATCACAAAGTGAAAATTTTTTCCAAAGGCTTTATTTAAGTCATGAGGAGTGGAACAGTTACCTTCCTTGAAAAATAAGTCTTACTGCATTACTGCGAATGTTCCTATACAAAATCTACTTCACCTTGGAATCCTGCTAAGCCCTTGACCTCAGTAACATTTTGTTACAATGGTTTTTACAAGGTAATAAAGAAAAGGCATTTTCTTTAATAGCTGTTAGATCTGGTGTCTTTCATTAAATGCCCCTTGTTCTTTTATGTCAAATGTCGTTTTTTTGTTAAGACTGAGAGCTCCTGATTTATTTTCTCAATATCATTCATTACATAAGTCACCTTTATCTAGTCACCTTTCTAATAAATTATAATGTTCAATACTTCCTCCTACAGAAAGCCTCTGAACCTCTACATTTTTTTGATGTTCATTTCTGAATTCTATTTTGCTATTCATTTCTGCATGCAAAATGTTGCCAGCACTGCAGTCATTTAGTTGAAAGCAGACTACTGATGCTTTTCATATTTTTCTGTGTGCTCTCTCTCTAACATCTATGCATTTTTGTTCATTGTTTTAACAATGGACATAACCTCACAGTTTTGTCTTGCACTTGGGCCTGTAGGCAGATCCTTTCATTATGTTCTCCATTAGAACAGGTAAGCCAGTCTTCAAAGGGGTTTTACCCAACTCCCTTTGTTTAACCTGAAATCATAGTGGGACCAAATTCAGGCACAGTCAGGAGAAAGGATAGTGAAGATGAGGTAGCAATAAGATTCCTCTCCTCACAGAAGGTCAAGAATCACAACATCACATCACACTGCACAATGACATTTCTAGAGGAGGGAAGAGGAGAAGTGGAGGCAACCTATAACTTCTGTCCTGCTTACGGTGCCATCAAGGATAAGTGCTGAGACATGTATTGACAAAATCTTTTTTTTTTGTTCACTAAAAGCTATTTTCCCCTTCCTGTTTTGGTGAAGAAAGAGTCCTCATAGCGATCTCCTTCTGAAAAAGCATTCAAAATGATTTGTGAATAATGGGAGCGCAAGGGCCAGGGACTGGAATTTTACTGTTACTTTGACATGTAGTACCAGAGCGTGCTCAGGTATTTGCTCCTCAGCAGAGGGGCAAGGACACCTGGCTTCTCACCCACAGCTGCCTGGGAGACACTGTGTCAGCTAAGATATTAGGAGCACAGGGCACACCACTTGCTGGGGTCTGTCCCTTCCAAGTCATGTCCTCTGAGGCTTTCAGAGCACAGTGGTTTTCTACAAAAACCTTCTTCACAACACTTATGATTATGAGGGGTTTTCCACAAACTCTATGTGCATTAAGTGGAAGATAAGAGCTTTGTAAAAGCTCTCTACTTCATCTACTGTTGCTTTAAGACTATATGCTACATTAAGACTCTCCTACGGACCGCAAAGATCTTTCTTCTTCACCATGTGAATAATGAAAAACAGACAGATGTCTGCTTTTAAGATAAACCGCTCAGTGGAGGTTTCTTGTGTTTGGTGAGCTGAGAAACAGAAACTATTGCCCAAGCCACCAGCTATGGATTATCTCACTGAAAAATCATAGAATAGCAACAAACTATTAATTATCTTTTCTTACTATAAACTACTGAAATCGCTTTGTAAATGTTTTTCTTTTATAACGATAAACATTTCTGTCACATAGTTTGTATAATTAATCATTTTTCAATCTAAGGGACCATCCCATTTTCACTGAGAAACTGTTTATAAAAAAGCTTGAGTGAAAGATTGTTAATAAATTTTTCAACATACACTCTATGGTTTTTTGGTTAAACAGTCACTTGGTGTTTGTGGGATGTTTGCACTGACATTCAGACTATGTCAAATTATGCAGATAAACTGTTTCCACAGAGGAACTGGTGTTAAAAAAGAATGGACTTGGGAGCTGTTCAATGATTCTCAATTTAGCTTCTGTAAAAGAAACTTTAACTTCTGAGGAAAGGTTATTGGAAGCAGCTTTATGGGATGAAAAGTGGGAAAGAGAGAATTAAGAATCTCCTGTTATGTTCATTCCCCAAACTAATAATACTATTTTTAAACAATATAACATGAGAAACCAAGTATTCTCATTTCATATTTCTTGTGTTCATGTCACAGAAGGCAACAGTATATGACAAACAAATTTATCATACACACCCAGCTTCCTTAGCAGCTCTGCAACTGGTCTCCCAAGAGTATCTTCCAAGTCTCTTGAGAAACAACATCCCCAGTGTCTTTTCAGATATAAACTTGCAATGAAACGATCCCTTTTTTCAGTATAATGATAGGATTTTTTTAACATCCTAGATTGACCAGAGCACCTTCCACCTCAAAAGCATCTTTCATATTGCTTACAATGTCAAGTGGACTATCTTGTGATACTGAAGGACTTAACTGAATCGAGAAATTAATTTGATAATACCATTTTGCATTTGTGTTTCCAAAATTCCTGTTCTGTGTTTTCAAACTACCTAGGACACTACTTTGAAAAACACGGGTTGTGTTTGGCTTGTAATGAAGATTTAATTGGCATTCTTTGTGCACTTGCATACTTGCAGGCAACCTAAACTTTTGAACTCAAGATTAGGATTCTGTGTTCAAATATTTCTTATGAAAGATGATATTTTTCCAGACCAAATTTTTAAATATGTAAAATTAGGATGTCATTTTTTCCTTTTAAAAAAATGTTTGTAAGTAAGTAAAGTTAATCAGACTTGGCTTTCAAAATGGGTATAACTCAGCTGTTTCAAGATCTCTTCTGTATAGGTTTCCTGTTACTCTTCTTTTCCCTTAATAGTTTCAAATTTCCTTCATGTTGCATTCACAGAATTCAAGAAATTTTTCTATCATGGGAATTTGACGCTACTTGTGGAAGTGAAAACAGAGCCATGAAGGAATGAAACTTTATTTTCATAATGTTACAACAGCTGTGAAGGACACAGATTAATATCAAATTGAGACAAAACAAAAGCTTTTTCATGTAGAATATCAGTACATAATAATTTAATATTTTATACTAAAATCAAAGTGGAATGTTATGGCACTCAGATTTCCAATTTGTGTCCATTCTAATTCCCAAATGATTTCCATTTATTTTCAAATCAAGTATTTTGATAATTGATTTCTCATCTTATTATGAAAGAAAAAGATTTCTGAACATTTGTAGTCATTTTAAGAGAAATGCAGATATTTACTTGCAATACAACACATTATTGATTGCAGTTTCCATCCAGAATGGAATTCTTTTTAATGTATTTATATGATATATTCAGTCTCTTTTTCTTGGTTGCATCTCTCACTGCCTCATTTTGGCTCGGTTCCACATAACAGAAAGACAAAGACCATTTTTTCTGGAGATATGCCCAGAAAAATTTAGTGTTGCACATGTAAAAATTCGAGTAGCACTTGTGCCACAACAAAACTCAGAATATGTATCAGTAGATATTACACACGCACCTCAAAACCACAAACAAAATGTAATTGATTGAATCACATTTAAGCTGGTGGGTGCTATAAACATTTCTAAATCATAATTTTTTCCTCCTCTGATGCTGAGAACAAGAAGAATGTACACAGAGGCAAAGGAGTTTCTTCCACCAAGTGTGACAGTGCAGTACACTATTTTAACTGTAGCAACATTGCTATGCATATTCTTGTAAAATTGCTTGCCCACCTTTGAGTGACTGCCAGAAACAAAAGAAAAAGAAGTGGGGGAAAAAGCACATAGAACAACAGCAATAAATAATCTCGATCCTTGTGCCCTGTTTCATGTGACATTTAGCCATGATCCAATGTTACTAAGTTCCAGACAGTCAAGACATGTTCAGACAGCAATGTGTTCAAACAAGGACCAGTGGAATTATTTACAAATTTGAATTTATCCTTTTTTTGTTTTGTGACTTTTACCTCACAGAGATTTTGCATGGGAATCAAAACTTCTCACTTACTTGATTTCTAACTAGCTCATATACGCTCCAGCACTTTTCAAAGCAAACCATGGCTATAATGAGAAACACTTAAGAGTGCTGATCTATTCATTACAAGTGTACATGGGTAAGGCATAATCATTGTGAGGTTATGTTTGTTCTCAGCTTACAATGGTGATCATTCAATGATTGCCAGGTGAAGTATTAACCATTTCCCCTGTGTCACCCCCATATAAATGAAAATACTGAAAAGCTACAGAATTAGAGGCCATGCTGAAAACTGTCAGTTCTAGCTTCTCAAAGCTTTCATTACCCATGTCATGTGTGATGACATAACAAAAAATTCTTTGATCTTGTGAGAAGAGAAAAAAAACTAAATTGAATGTGAATTGTAGTATGGAAGACCTCACACAGCTTTTTAAAAAGGCGAAGGGTTCCTGAGATCACCCATTTTATCCATTGTCGAGAAAGGCCCACCTCTATCTTGGAAGCCACCTTTTCTGGCACAAATGACGAGGTATCACCTCAGACAAACCTTGCAGGTTTTCAAAGGAATGTGCAGGAGGTTCACTAACAATTGCCAGTATTTGTCAATGGGTAGTTAATAAACACACTGCTTTGAAAATTTACCTCTGCATGTCCGCTCTTCTTTCAGCTGTACAATGGCAGCAGCCAGTTTTCTAAAGAAGCTCCACCCAGTCGGCCTTTCCAGCTGGGAGGGCAGGAGGACATCTGTCTCCAGATCCAATGTCAATCATATTCTAACAATCAGTGCTTCTCTGAGGCTCAATTTATTATTTGCACTAAATGATCTATTTCTCTCAGCTCGTCTTCTAAACTCCCTTTTCCGAGGTTACTGATTATGAGATATAAAAGTCTATCTCTTGCATGACTTTTTTTCCCTAGAAGGTTTTTTGTCATTGAGACACTGAGCCCCATTCTTTATGTGTTAGATCCCAGATTCTTTTCTGATGGCTCTTCAGTGGTTTTACCCCAGAATATCTCTGCCTGATTTGTCTCTTGGTGTAATGCTATCTCACTCTAATTGTGTTTTTTTCTCTTCCTTTGCAGTAGGACTCCTTTTCAAGAGAAGGGTCTGATGTTTACTGCACACTCCCTAACTAGAGAATTTTTCATCTTGTGCATTTGTGAAATGCTGCCTTTACCAAACAGTGAAAGAAATTATTAAACATAAATTAATATACTAAGCAAAAATTATAAAGTGAAACATGCCTCAAATAGAAACATGATTCATAGCTTTCAGATTAGACTAATAACAAATCCCTCTGTCATGTGCTTGGCTATATTGTTGAATTTCTACACTTATTTAATTTACTCATCCAAAATGTTTATTAGGGGTATTTTACTTTGTGGCACATGTACTAACTACTATGCATCCAAAAACATAGCTTAGATTCATGTTTTAGACATAATTTGTCATATAAGATCTCTCTCCATTCTAATATGAAATCATCAGAAACACTTGAAAACAGAAGGTATGAATTCTTCAGGGGCCTTCAAACAGAAACAGGGTTTTTTCCTGTGTAGGGAGGCTAACTGGGAATTTGACATGTAAATCAGTAAAGAAGCTGATGTCAGCTTCCAGATTAACTTCTTTGCAAAGGTAAGACTCTAATTTCCATTTCAGATGTTCCCAAACTTATCCCCATATGCTGAATTTTAAAACACCCGCAGCTGGTTTTACTTGGCTCTGTCTCACAAGGGCTCCTGACAAGTAAGATACGGAGTGCGAACAGGTAAAACTGCATGCAACATTTGTCTTCACAAACAGCAGCAGCTCATCACGTGGTACTTATGTTTATGTTTACCGTTGTTTAAAGAATGGTTTATTGTTGTATGCACACCATCCTAGAGACCATGAGCCTTGTCTCATTATATTTATGCTTATTATTGCACTGTAGTAATTTGCCAACTTAATCTTTAAACTGTTTTCATAATAATGTCCCTCTAAAGTCTGTGTACAGGGCTGTCTAAACTCCAGCCACTTGTGTAGGAAAAGGCTAATACACATCTGAATAGTCTAACTGCATAGCTGACCAGCATGAAAGTCTTTGCAGAATGCTAATGATCCAGAGGCAAGTGGCAACTTGGACTCCTGTCAGAAATAGATATGTACACTCATATTTGATTTGAAATTTTTCACATGCAGTTATCTGACTATGCTTCCTCTCTTCTGTACCCCTGTGTAGGAATTGCCACAAAATACTGGATGGTAAATACAGCAGCTAAACCAAATATACTGTAGTCCTTTACCTTAATGAAATATTCATTGAAAAAACAGCAAAATCAAACCCTTGCACAGATAGGATGAGCAGAAAGTTCTTACTGGTATTTTGCTCCATATATCCTTTTCTTGATTTTTTCCTATTCTCCCCGACTATGACATCTCTCACTATTTTAAATATTTCCTCTCCACTTTTAACGCTTACACAGGATTTTGTAGAGTTCTATGAGTTTCACTGATGGTCATTTAGCCCAGCAACAGATATTTCAACTCATTCTGTGCATTTTCCTACTCTATGAGATCATTTTCTTTTTAATCTAATTTTTCTATACAACAAGGATTGCTTTTTGACACATATAAAAATCAGATATTGGACAAAAATCTCAAATATATTTATGTCTTAGTATTCTTATTTTAAAAGAGTCAGTTTCAGTGCTACTAATTTTTATTTCAAAGTTAAGTTGAAAAAAGTGCCATGTTACTTAACAGTTGGTGAGTGAGCAGATACAAGCTCAGGATATGCTCAGGAAGTCACATACATCCTCAGCAGTCCTAGATAAGGCCGTGTTTATGATAGCACTGCACTGCTTTTAGCATTTGAAAAATATGGCCATAGATATTTCAAGACAGTTTGAAAACAGTCTCTTCTGTCTCTTCTGTAAAAGATTTAGAATAAAATCAGGCCACGGTAAAGACTGAGGGAGATGAATTTTTTTTTTTTTTTTTTTACCCCTAACCTTTTTTCTTTGAACAAGGATGGATGATTACAGCAAATTAATTCTGTGGATGTGTGCAAGAGGTGAAATATTGCTAGTAAAAGCCTCAATACTTAGTGGATGTTTAGCAGATAACTGTAAGACTGGTTCTAGGGCATAAATCAAAACATGACTTAAACAGGTAACTATTAGGCCAAATTCAGAGATACCACATAAAACTATCTTAAAAGAAGGATTTAGGAGTGGAGTGTGTAAAGCAGGAAAACTAGGAAACCTAGCAGGAAAAATAATGGCAAGAGACTACTACCCTTGCTATCGCTACCTTATATTTAGCTGTGCACTTCAAGCATCCTTGTTTCTGTAACAGCAACATATAGCCTTAATGTCATCCTCTTAATACAATTATTATAGGTACCATAAATTTGAGCAAATATGTGCTATAGCTTAGCATGTGAACATATTTTATACCAGCACCTGCAAAGATGTGGGTTGTGTGAAAGAGGCCCACACAATGCTATTCTGTCCTGATTTTCCAACTGCACTATATTTCTCCCATCTTCTGAATCAGAACCTATCCCCCTGAACACATGTATACTGAATTCCTGGAAAAAAAATCACATTTGCTTTTGTTTTGAATGAAAATATGCTCAGAATAACTCTTATAGCTTTTTCAAATGGGATCTTACAGAGTTTTAGCAGTTTCCTGTTTATTTTCTCATCCCTCTCACAGTGGATTATTCATTTAAATTGTCATCAACATTAAAGCTCAGTAGCATTAGTTTACTGCTCAAACCAAGTGGATTTTTAATACCATTCTCACCTGAGCTCATTGCAGAAACCACATACTAATAGTAACTTGGAGCATAACTTTATATTAAGATTTTTTTTCCAGGCAGCCATGAGATCAGGCTTCGGAGACTCACACATGTAAGAATACCAATAGTATTCTGATGCAAGTGAACCTGTCATCAGCCATCCAATTATTTTTGCATCAATCTTGATCCCCTTTTCTATTACAGTCCTTCATACAAAGATCACAATCTAAGACAGAAGTGTCAGCACTAACCAGTTTTGTAATACAAGTTCATCCTTAAATACAACAACCATTTTTTTCTTCTTTCTGAGCTAGTTGAAACAAATGGGGAGGAGAGACTTTATTTAGCCGTCAGTTGAGCCAAGTGTACAGACTGCACCTCTGGGAATATGGATACAACACAGAATGCCTAGTGTTCTCATGTTAATGTTAATACACTGGGTCCTGTTCCAGCTCACTTATTTTAGTACTGGAATTTGAGCTTAGGGAATAGACCTAATTTGTAGAGTTTTGTTTTCAAACAGGGACAAACTTCATACAATTACATTTCTTGCATAACTGTACATATCTTCAGGAAGAACCTGAATTACCATGATTTCACTATTTAAGGATAGAATCGAACTATGGAGAGGGTTTTCAGGGGTACTATATAACTCTTTTGGAACTGAGTAGTTCAGATTTCCATTCCACCTCTCAGTCACCAGGGTATAGAAATGGGGCACAGATTTGGCATCTGAGTAAGGAAACTGTATATGATCACAGACTCCTACATAGGGAGTATAGCTGGTTACAGCTCTTAGCTGAAGGATTTATGGGTGGATATATTATGTCTCAGCATCTGTTCTACATCACAGCTTCTGACATGGAAAAGGAATCTCCCACAGTGATTTGAGCAAAGACAACACTGCATTCACGGACAATATGGTAGACAAAGTTTTGACCCTGAAAACAAAGTATTTGGTTCATTGGATGGTTGCTTAGATTTTCTGAATGTAGTCAGGCTTCCTACTTTAGAATTCTACATGGTATTAGACATCAATCGGTAAATTCAGGTCACTGCATTATTTCATTATCATCCGTTTATACTCTGCCAAAATAAAATGATTGATCTTTTAAATTATAAAAAAGTATAATATCATTTTGTCTTTATCTCTGCCCAAGTTTGGCCTTATTCTATGTCAGAAGCCTGGTAAGCAGCCTTTCCCAGTGTATGCAGCATATGATACCCAACAGATATAGAAATTTATTTCAGACCAAAGAATTTTCTTTTAAAGAAGTCTTATGGAGAGACGTCACTTAAAAGTGAACTTTATTCCTTATTTTGCATGACATTTTCCTCTTTCTTTGTGAACAAAAGTAACCATTTTCACTGACTGAGCAGGTCTTCAAAAGTAATGAATCAGGTATCCAATGCTCAGTCACATCATATCAACAATCACCAAGCTTGTAACAGGGACTTACTGATTTTGTACTCGTCTTTTAAAATTAAAATATATTCTTCTGGTGTTATTATTGCTTAGATACTGTCATTCTCTCTGAATTCTTTAATGACCCTTATCATTGTCAGATTTGAGTACCTAAATCATAAGATTTAATCAGGCAATCTGATAAGTCAAAAGTTCTGTAGAAATGATAATAGAGAGGAGGTTTCATTACCTTTACTCAATTTCATTCTGCTGAGGACAACAAAAAACTAAATACTAAAACAGAGCAACTCTGGAAATATGTTTTATGGTAGCAGAGGTAAACAACTTGAATAATAAATGATCCCCAGAAAGAGGACTAAGAAACCTGTAATGAAATAAGAACCAAAATGCAAACCTTTGTAGTACAGACTAAAACGCTGAAGAGTAACATCATTGTCACCTTACTGAAGTACACACTGGCACACAAAAGTCTAACAAACGTCTCCTTCTCAAAGTGCAATCTGGGCCACTCCTAGTTTGGATATTCAAGTCAGAATTCAGTCAGAAGACTATAAATGTTTCAAATGTTGCTGTGATGGGCCAATTTGGCTGTTGTTTGAAGGCATAATCTGGAACTGACATACTTTATTTTTTGTTATAATTTAGGGGGAATGAGTATGAAGCAGCTTTCAAAAGAATACAGACAAATTTACTCTCAAATTGAACCATGTATTGCATGTTGTAAGGCAGTGAGAGGATACTGCATACAAGAGCAAATTTAATTTCTCAGAGGAAAAAATACAACATGAGGAAACAGCTGACTCAGATAGTAGCTTTGAAATTGCTCATTTTTAGGGTGGCAAAATTATTAATGAAAGCACAGAAGGGTTTGAGTTTAATGGAAGCAAACACCATTTCTGGGGTAATTATTGAGATAGCTATTTCTGCTGAAGCAATACCCCTCATTTACTTCATCCTCTGCCAAATTTTACAAAATTGGTAATGAGAATTATAGAAAAATAATTCTAGAATAGCTGTGCACTCTCAGCCCCCTTCTGCTGTCAGAACGAATGAGGGTATTAAACAGCATCCTGAGAAAAGGCATAATTATTCCACTGCAGAGTTGTATACAGACTGCTTCTGAGCGGGGATAGGTTATGTGCCCAGGTTAAATTGGTCATAGACATTTAACAACAAATTGACATTAATGCGCCATCTGGTAATGTGTGTCCAGTTCCTATTTATCTGATAATTGAATTCCTTTCCTTACTGATAGCTTTTACCTTAAGAAAATGTCCTGTATGTAGCAGTACAAATGTTAAAAACCTCAGATATTTCAGAACTTACACGTTTTACTGAAAATACTCTTCTATTCTGCAAAAAAACCTAGGTGCCAAGCACTCACTTTGTTCATTGCTAGCTCTGACTGTATCTCTATCCAAGCTAATTTCTTCACACAGAAGGTATTTGAAAGTTACCTTAAGGTGTCTGTTATATGATCTCTTCTTTAATAAGGAAATCCTACAAAAATAAGGAACCTTTGGTCTCTTTAGTCTAAATCTAAGCAGTTTGAAATTCTAAGTGTGCTTGATGTAAACTCTGCTGCTACTGAACTCATTTAAAGTGCTTATGAGGGAGATCTAGTGAATGTGGGTAATAACCTGCACAGGAAGAAAATAGTACAGAAATAGAGAGGTGCTGCACTGAGAAGCTGAGCTGCCAGCACTTCTGTTTCCATCAATGCTATTTTATTAGCAGCAAGTAGAGATACAAAGTCCGCCTTTTGGGGTATGTCATTAAGTACTTAAGAGTTTTCAGTATCACAATTTGAATGGGAGCATTAGCAACTGAGAGACTTTCAAGATACACACTTCAGTTCACAGTGTAGTGTCTTTTCCAGCCCCTTGGAAAACTGTAAATTGGAACTAACAAATGGAAATACCCAATGTAAATATTTAAGTTGATTATTCTTATCTTACTTGTGCATTAGCTAAAAAGCCCAAGAGTCTGCTGAGCAAACAGTCCTGAGGAGTCCTTACTGAAGAACAAGACCTTCCAGTTACTGATGTGAAAACACAGAGTTTCTCCTAACAATTAGCTGTATGAATAGAAACAATGTTAGTATTCCACTAGATACAAAACGGTGGGGGAAGTTCTTGCCTGTTGTGAAACAAATCTTTTTCTGAAAAACTATTGATTACATTTAAATATTGTTAACTAAATTAGCTAAAAGTCTAATTTTTCTTTACCAGTCACAGATATGTATTTTACTTCTCCCCTTCCTCCCCCCAAATGAATCTTAGGTAAGTAGCTTATTTTTGACAAGGTTTGAATTTTGTATCATAACACTTTGCCCAAAAAAAGGTGTGATTTTTTCATTTGGTTGTGTTTTTTTAGTTGTTGTTGTTATTATTCTTATATTGTTGTAATTATTCTTATTATTATTGTGGTAGTGGTTGGTGGTGGTGGTTTTGTTGTTGTTGATGTATATAATATGAAACCATGCTATATATATATAGACTTTATCAAGAGAAGTTGGCTCAACCTCTGGTACCCTAGAGAATATTTTCTTAATTTATTTTAATGTTTCATTTATGGTGACTGAAGAATGTCTTCTTCAGCATAAAAAACCTTCTAGCTTAAATTAAACCAAACTATTTCAAAAAACTGTAGCAGGGGAAAAATTCCTGAGAATATTTCTGTATTCCTTGCTAAAGGTGTATTCCTGTGACTCATTCAACTGGTCCTGATGAATGGAGAAGGATTTATAATGGGAATATTGACTCTGTCAAAGGCACCTGTTGACCTTCCAACCTGGAATATTTGATGCACACATTCCAGGAACTTTTCAGTAATGTTATACCAACAAGGGCAATGTGCTGCCCTTGGAAAGGGATTCCCAGCACGACTTTATTTTTCTCATCTCTTGGGAAGAACAATTGAAACAATATCAAAATTCCTAGTATTTTTCGTATGAAATTCTATTCCCAGATTGTTGATGTTATGAACTGAAGAGACTCTCTGTTTTTTAAAGAAAAGGACTAAGAACAGTTTTTTTCTTGACTAGTTTTAGTTATCTTCACCATGGCTTTCTAGTCCAGGGTTATGATTTCCTAATCTTCTCATTACAGAGAGGAATTGGTATCACTAGAGAGTGCAACATCTCCCATATCTGTAACATCTTAGTCATACAGAATGAATACTTCTTTTCTTAGGTCTTCTCTTATACTTGTGCACTTGTAAAACCAATTTCAAAATTTTCTCATCCTTTCTTTCACTTTTTTGCATCCAAATCTCCATATATCCAATGTAAGAGATTTTCTCACACAGAGAGATTATACGTAGTTAGATACCCCTGGCTCCACAGGCACTGCCGTCTGTTTCAGTGTTTCTTACTTTCCCATGCTGGGCATAGCTACCTTAGGTTTTCAGTTTATCTTAAGGCCGAAATCTGTCCCTGCTCATCAAGAATCCCACCGGTTTAGCAGCTGAACTTTCTGAATCAATTAATTACTGTTGCTGCAAAAAATAGTTGAAGTATGAGCAATTGTATAAAGTAAGCAGTGATTAAGCAAATGGGAAACAGAACAAATGTCATTTGCCTACTGACAAGAAATGAACCAAAACAAAATTTGAAAAAAAATACAATTCTTTCTACACGGATTTAAAAAAATCAAAAATGATGATACGTGTTTAGGAGTAGAATATACATGGCAGGAAATGCTTCTAAATTATTTTTAAAAATGTACTGGAGAGAAAGCATATTATGTGTATGTGTTATACATATATATTTATCTATGCCCACATACATGTGTACTTATGTGTGAATATATAAGTTGTTAGATGTGTATACACACATATGTTGTGCATGTGGGGGGGGATGAAATATGTGTATTAGTTTGCAGTGTCAAATAATAGCAAAAATGTCACTCCAGTTAAACACAGAAAGACACACTTGTCACTGAAGTCTAGTCACTTTTCATATGTACAGCCCAGAACTCAGAATAGTTCAGCACAAAAGAGATAATTTCCCTTCTTCCTTTCCTCTGAATGTGCCATCTGACCTAAGGGTTCCTCAAAACAACCCAACACATGTTGCTATAGTTTCCTGGCTATAAATTTTGAGCAATTCTCCCAATTTTTTCATCATAAAATCCAGGAATAGTCTTTCTTTTTTATGAATCCAGAATCCTTCCTTGACAGTTTCCATTTCCAGATCTCCATTTATGTTACAGATCCATTGACTGTTTTTCTTTTTTTACTATGAAAAAGTAATCTTCCTGCAGAAATGCAGTACCTTTTAAATACTCTCCAAACAATAATTTTATCTTTAATATAATCTTTTTTGTCTTTTTCTCTAGCTGTAGCCATGTCCTAATTTTAGATTATGGAACTTAGTCCAGCAAATCTAATTCCATAAAGAAACATTTCTCTCCCACATAATTATCTTTCCATCATCTCTTTTAACTGCAGAGTGGTTCAGAACTATGTTTTCATTTGGGTCCTGTGTATTTTGATTTCTGCATATAGTTACTGATTTTTTTTCCCTCACAAAAGGGTATTTATTTTATAACGATCACCTGATGATGGGATAAATGGTTTTTCCCACTAAGCCAGCATGAAAAAGTAGGCATTTAGTTCCTTGTGCTCCAGATGTAGAAAGATCTGTAGAAATTAGAGAAAGTTCATTCATGCACTGGAATGAAAGATAGAGGAGGAATATTTAAACCAAATGTGCAAGAAAAGTGTCTCAAACTTCCTGCCAGAGAATGGATGCCAGAGAAGAAGGCTGTGACCATGAATGAGAAAGAAAATTCATCCATTTCTAATTTATATGTTCTAGTTTGTGATTTTGGCATAAGGTGTTCAGAGTTACCTCTCAGTTATCTCTCTGAGTTGCTGCACAGCATGGGAATACACTTCCTTTGTGCCTTCCCTTCAGTATGGAAGGTAGGAATTTAGCATGAGATCCAAAATAGAACCTTTGCCATCTGAGGCATCTAAACAGAATAAGTGTTTGTTTTTTTTTTTTTTTATACTCTCCTGAATAGAGGTGTATAAATTGCTGCTTGGGCACCTGAGTACTAAGTTAATGCTGGAGTAAACCTATTTAGAAAATTTCACACACCCAAAATTACATCATTTCCGACATGCCATGTAGGCAAGACCTTCCACCCACCTTACCACTCCCTGCAAACTGCACCTGCTCCCTTCTGTGCTCCAAATCCATGCTCCAGGGATGCATGGACAGTGGGTGACAAAACTCACAGTCAGAGTTAATGATAGCCAAATGTGCCCCAACAAGTCCTCAGAGAATTGCTGACTGTGAGTGAATTTACAGGGAAAGGTAAAAATGTCTCAGTGAGGTTCTAACAGTAGTGTTAGAAAACTATTTTTTGAAAACTAGAATATTACAAAGAATTCATGGCTACAGTATTAATAAGATAAAATATCCAGACTCATACAATGAAGAAAGTCCTAAGTTTCTAACCTTTCTCATGTAACCTTTAAAATGCAAATCTCTTCAAAAGCAAATTTGGAAGTGGAATAGTAAATATGGGTAAAAGTATCATCAGATCATCAGATATCAGTTTATATTCCAAGATCACTTCCCATCTGAGAAACTCTTTAAAAGTTGTGAAAGTTTTAGGATAATTCAGTAACAGTCAATTAGATTGTCCTAGATGATAGTTCCTGTGTTCTTATTAGTGTACCTATGTGTGGGCCTAAAGATAATTTGCATAGTACAATCTGTATTACAGCAAGATGGGACAAGCACAATCTGTTTACTTTGGTTCAACAATTGCTCATTCTGCAGCCAAAGAAAAGGTGGGGCTGGTTCCTTCAGGTTCTCTCTGCTCAGCCTTTCTTTTGCACCATTGCTAAGTTTCTCATTTGAGATATGGAAAGTGGCAAGCCCAAGATAATTTCTTTGAGGACTCTCTGTTTCACTCTTACAGCTTCTCAACAGGACTTCTGGGCTTAAGAATGCACCACACTAACAGAAGACATCTAATTCCAAGTTTTCCAGTCTGTGGTGAGAGCACTGCAAGGTCAGCTCTGCATGCGTGGATGTCAGTGTTTGGGTAAATAAAACAGATGAAGGGCTATTCTCTCACTCAAGATAAGATGGCATTGTTCACATCTGTATAGGTGAAGATTTTTCTCTCACCTTCACCTACACTGTGTGTTGCAAACAGTATGTGGCCTGTGCTATGCCCTGAAGCAAACGCCAGTATGTCTGGGAAAGTCTTAGCACGAGTTTTGTGCCAGGCAGAAGACTAACAATTAATGAGTCAACAAAGTGGGAGACTGCTTGAAACTGTACTGTAACCCTCAGTTTATTATTTTAGATATATCTCTGACAAAAGGGAAGGAGGTGCCTGAGGGGGTGGGGTGTTTTATGTGTTCTTTTTTTTTCATCATGGAGTGAAATGAAGTCAACGTGAGCAAGACTAGGAGTTCCAAGTAAATTCAGCAATTATGTATATCAACATTGCCAAAAGCAGAAGCTGACCTGGAGTATCACCATTTTTCCATGCTTATCCTGAGGTCCTTCATCCTTTATTTGCAAAAATGGGATTAATACGTATTCTTGAAATACTGTTTGGATATTTTAAGATGACTCTCAAAACTAGAAAGAATTCCCCATTAATATTTGTCCAGTGTTAGAATTTTATTGCAAACCAAACATGTATCCCCTCAAGAACCTTATACATTTGTTTTAAATGACCTGCTGTTTTATTACATTGGTTGGATTTGCCTATGCTGAGTTTATGGCTTTCTAATGAAACCCTTATTTGGATTTCATTTCAGTGGAAAAGTGTCCCATGGCCTATACCTTGGTCACAGTTTTTTTAAAAAGTAGTTCTCAGTGGACCTGTCAGAACAACTTAGTCCACATAAATGATGAAATTCCTTCATGACCTCAATGAAGGACTGTTTAACCTTCTTTAGCAGCCATGAAAAGGAGAAAGACAGCTTCCAACTCTGTTGGATGACAAGATGTCCTGAGAATTTCTGCCTTTGGATCTGCAAACTTATACATTATCTTTTGCTGTGGAGCAGAGCCATGCAGCATAAAAAGCCTCTATTTAAAGTGTCTCTAATATATGAGATCTGAAAGCATAAAATGCTCCCAATGCATACTATGCTGGCAGCTCTGCTTAGTCTTTACATAATTAGAATTATTTCAGATGTACACAGGAAAAGAATTTTAATAATTTGTTAATAATTTTGTTCCACTGCTTGGCAAATACCACTCAGATGCTTCTGTGTTATGTAGGTTTATATTCTAGGAGTGGTTTTGATTTAGACATCATTTTTAGGTTTATTTAGACAACCCTCCCACCTTTTTTTAAAAAAAATTTTGTTCAGAAAACCCAGTACTGATTCTGTTAAATTAACTTTGCATGCCCAAACACCATCACTCATGTCTTTTATGCACTGGACTGGCTTAAGACAGAATAACTGAAACAGAGGCACTCAGCAGCAAAGATGAGTCCTTTGCCACACCACATTTTCTTTAAAACAGACACAGGACTCCTATGAAATCAATTGGGTTTTAGTAATAGTTTACATAGTGAGAGTAATTATTTGAATTTCAGAAATAACATCAACTATACATTTAGAAGGAAGAAAGATTTGAGATACAGCTGCATTTTTGACCCCTTTGACATAGATTAAAACAACAAAAAAATCTGAATATTAAGTATCTGAGTTGAAATAGTGAGTTTAGGGTTATTTCAAGAGGACTGAAACTTGCCCCTGAAGATGGACATATCAAGTTTCTCCTGGGCTTCTGTACCCAAAAGTCAGCAGGCACTCAGGTATATTTTAAACCAAGCTTGAGGCTGTCAAGCAAGTATGGTCTGAGCACACCTGAAAGGACAAGACCCCTCCAGGATATGCAGAGATGTTTTCTTATGCTTCACTAGTGGAATTTCAGTATAACCACTGCCTTGGTGGCATTGCAGAGGCCTCTGTCCAGGTTGTGCTGCATATCCACTTTCTTGGAGCCAAGTCCATTTATGATATCTGACATTGTAAATCTAAAAGTTAAGGCACTAGGGCCATTATTAGATGTCAAAACTTATTAAAAAATGAAGACAACTCTATTCTGATTCCAAATACTGTGTCTGTTCACTCACGAAAAGTTTTCTGAACTTAAGAGATGATCTTTGTTGGAGGCAGTTTTATGGTCTTTTGTGTAAGGAAATTTCCATTGTCACCTGTGTTGGAAAAAAATTGGATATAAAGGTGTAAAATATCTAAATGAAAATTGTTACCAATTAAAAATTCATTTGGTTCTTCTATACATGACAAAGAATAAGCAGATGGCATAATAAGATGGGAACAAGAGGAAATTTAGAGATCAAAATATCTAATTTTCTATGTTAAATGGAGCAAATTACTTCAGGAGGTAATAAACAGAAAATTAAAAAGATGAGAGAGAACAGTTACTTGGTGTTCCTTATCAGCATGCACGGTAGT